>NC_056743.1:50376906-50629406 GCF_019279795.1 Protopterus annectens | reverse complement strand
CACAACTTACCAGTAAAACAACAGCCAAGACAAAGGTACCATTAAAGACAAAGAAACAAGTACAGCATTCTCTTGGACAGTCCTCCATGCCTAAGAAACAGATGCTTAAAATGGCCGAAGACCTCATTACTCTAATCAGGGGGTCCCATCCCCCTCCTGAGAAAAGGCCTAGGCAGGATACAGACTATGATTCCTCTGGTCAGGTTTCCATTTCCTCTGATTCCTTTTCAGACCAGGGATACTCTCTCCCCCACTATGAGGACTCTGATGCTGAAGAATCTATCCCTTCAGCCTCTCCTCCTGAGGATTATTCTTTTGGGGAAACTTTACATACCATGAGGGAGCATTTCCATTGGGAAAGTCAGGATTACTCAGAATCCAAGAAAAGGCTCAGAGATTTCCTTTTATTGCCTCAGCACAAGCTGCTGGCTATTCCGCCTGTGCTAGACATTGTGGATTATATGTTCTCTGAATCCAGCTTACCTCCTGATTCTTTGCCCCCTGCTCCAGCCAAGCAGACAGGTACTATAGAGTCCCTGACTCTCACAAGCTTCTTTACAAAATCCCTTCTGCTGATCCAGAAACTACTTTCCAGGGTCCAAAAGGGGTTAAGGCTTCCATTGCAAAAAATCCAGTACCCTCTGATAGAGATTCCAGAGCTTTGGATAGATGGGGAAAGAAAGTATACACTTCTGCAACCTTAGCAGTAAGAGCTTTAAATTGCCAGTTTCACATGCTTAAGTACCAACAATATTTAATGGCTCAGTTAAAACAGAAAATGCTTGCAAGCTCAGAAGCTCCTAATTGTAAAGAAATGCAGGATTTATTGCATGCAGTTGAACAGGTGGGAAAACATACTCTGCAATGTGGTTTTGATTCTTTAGAGGCCTCTTGAAGAGCCGCAGTTACAGGTTCTGTGATTCGAAGACATGCTTGGTTAAAAGAACAGAGTTTACCTAATCATGTTAAGGCAAAATTATTGGATGCTTCTTTACAGCATGATACCTTGTTTGGTGTTAAGGCAGAAGAGGTGTTAAAGAAAATGGAGGATAAAGCTAAATCTATGCAAACAGTCAAGGATTTCTTACAGGTACAGCCACCTCAGTTTAGCAGAAATGGGCCAACAAAGAATTGGTCCTTTCCAGTGTCAGAGAGGCCACAGAGAGGCAGATACAGATGCCCAAGAGGCAGATCTCAACCCCAAGGCTCAAAAGGAGGTGAGGACAAATCTCAACCTTACAGGAAATGGTCACAATGACTTTCCCCTTCGTACGCCAAGCACATCCCTTTTGGAAGCCCCCTTAGGGGGGAAACTAGCACTTTTTTCTCAAAACTGGCAAGCAATCACCCAAGACAAATGGGTTCTGAATACTGTGTCTCAAGGTTACAGGTTCCACTTTCATACTTTACCAAGGCTAAAAGGAATGCCAGCCCTGCCACAAAATCAATGGGCAGAGGCACAAAAACAAATTTCAGCCCTCAATGACATGAGAGCTATTCAAAAAGTACCACAACAGGAACAAGGACAAGGATTTTACTCAAGACTCTTCCTGGTCCCCAGAAAGGACAAGGCCTGGAAGCCCATACTAGACCTTTCAATTCTGAATACTTACCTGGATATTCCAAAATTCAAAATGTTGACATTACAGCAGCTTCTACCCATGCTGGGCAAGAAGGCTTGGCTTGTTATGCTGGACCTCAAAGAGGCATACCTGCATGTCCCTATCAGACAAAATTGCAGAAGATACCTCAAATTCAAAGCTGGTACCATGCACTACCAATTCTCTGCACTAACCTTTGGCTTATCTACTGCGCCCAGGGTCTTCACAAAGTGCCTGGCACCAGTAATTGCATTTTGCAGACAAAAAGGAATCCAAATATATCCATACCTGGACGACTGCCTCATTCAAGCAGAGAAAAAGGACATTCTTCTACAGCATCTGGCGTTTGTGAAAAGGTTGCTAATTTCTCTAGGGTACACAGTTAATGAAAGGAAGTCAAAACTAGTGCCCTCGCAACAGATTATATTCCTGGGTGCCAGCTTAAATACAACGGCTCAGATGGCTTACCTCATGTCAGACATACAAGTTCAACTAAGTCAATATTTTCAATTACTGGCAAAAAAGTCCCATCTCCCTGCAAGAAAAATTCTGCAGGCCCTGGGATTCATGGCATCCTGCATTCTACTAATACCATATGCCAGACTGCATATGAGGAAATTACAATGGTACCTAAAAAGTGTTTGGACTCAACACTCTCACGGTTTAGAAGTAGTAATACCAATGATACTCTGCCTACAACAGGAGTTTTGATGATGGGCACAGGCATGTCACCTAAACAAGGGTCAGCCTTTTACCCAACCAACAGCCAGGCGCACTCTAACAACAGATGCTTCGGATTATGCCTGGGGAGCACACATGGCAGGAAAATGCATTCAGGGCAAGTGGACCACAGACCAGATGCATCTTCACATCAATCAAAAAGAGTTGTTGGCTGTTCAAAATGCCCTAACAGCTTTCAAGGACCTTCTGCATCCAGGACAATTACTACTAAAGACAGACAACACCACAGTAATGTGGTACATAAACAAGCAACTCATTCTTACCCCCTATGCAGGCAAGCCATGATCTTGTGGAACACAGCTCTAACGTATCAAGTTCACCTGCAAGCACAATTCCTGCCAGGAAAGAAAAATACTGTGGCAGACTATCTAAGCAGAAATATCATAGACCCTTACGAATAGAAGTTGAATCCACAAATCTTCAGCATGGTAACGCAAAAATGGGGGTGCCCAGACATAGATCTGTTTGCCTCCCCACTGAATTGCCAACTACAAAAATTCTGCACAAGGACTTATCACAAACAAGCATGGAAAGTGGACGCTCTCCTGTTCAGCTGGAAAAATCTAAAAGTTTATGCCTTCCCACCACTGCCTCTCCTTTCAACGGTACTCCTAAAAACAAGACAAGAAAAACCACAGATTATACTGATTGCTCCAGACTGGTCACGCCAGCACTGGTACCCTATCTTAAGAAACTTGGCTCAAGGACCACCATGGATTTTGCCTCAAATTCCACACCTTCTGACTCAACAAAACAATCAGATCCTGCACGGTCAGCTCAAAACCCTAAACCTAGCTGCATTAGCCAAACAGGCAACACCTCTCTCTAAAGCTGTTATGGGTGTCATTTTGGAGGCCAGGAGGCCTAGCACCAGGAAAGCTTACTCAGAAAAATGGAAGAGATTCTGCACCTGGAACCAGGCTCAAAACCTTGACCCTCTTGTTCCAAACATTCCTCAGATTTTACAATACTTAACTGAGATGCTGGACAGAGGCCTATCCTTCTCATCAATTAAGATCCACGCCTCTGCCATTTCGGCACATTACAACATGGATCCTCCTTTATTCTCTCATCTCTTGCTAAAGCAGTACCTCAGAGGGGCTAAAAACATAAGACCGCCCCGGAGAGCACCAACACCAACTTGGGACCTCAATTTCGTTTTGGAAAAACTGACCCTGCCACCTTTTGAGCCAGCCAATACAGCCGATCTAAAATTTTTATCATGGAAAACAGCTCTGCTCCTGGCAGTAACTTCAGCATGAAGAGTCTCAGAGCTACAGGCATTAATGGCAGTGGAACCTTTTATAATTTTTCATCAGGACAGGGTTTCTTTAAGGACAAACCCTACCTTTATGCCAAAGGTGATATCTAGTGTGGCTCTCAACTAAACCATTCATTTGCCAACTTTTTATCCAAACCCCCAGAATAAAGGGGAGAAACTTCTGCATTCTTTGGACATACACAGACAGCTACGCTTCTACTTGGACAAAACAAAAGCTTTCAGGAAAACCGAGCAACTGTTTGTAGCATATGCTGCAGGATCACAGGGCAAGGCTATCTCAAAGCAGACTATATCCAAATGGATAGGACACTGTATTCGTTACTGCTACACACAGCATGGAAAATCAGTCCCAAATAGCATTAGGCCACATTCCACCAGGGCAACAGCCACTTCAACAGCCTTTCTCAGAGGGGTACCTACCAAGGAAATTTTGGAGGCTGCAACTTGGAGTTCAGTGCACACCTTTACCAAGCATTACCACCTGCCTCTTTACTCTAAATCCAGAGCAGGATTTGCCACTGCAGTTCTGCAGGGCCTCATAGCCAATCCTAATTCTTTATAAACCAGCCACCCAACCTTAGCTTTGGGATTCTACCCAAGTGTAATGACTGCAGCAGTGTAACACGATGAACATAGTACAGTTTTGTACCTACCATAAATGTAGATGTTCGAGTGTTCACACTGCTGCAGTCCAGGTTACCCTCCCTCCATCCCCTCTGAACTAGCTGGACTTATCTATACCTTTCTATCCTATACAACCTTTGTGGTGTATTTGCTTGTAACTGAAGGTATTGTTCTTATTTTATATGTATATTTTTTATTAGCAATATGTATTGCCTACCTGTTGGGGGCACCCGACATCTGGGGAAAGAAAAACTGAAGAAAATGGCGTCGGATGCATCTTGTATACCCCTGGCGCACTGACGTCAGGGAAGAAGCGACAGCAACCAACACCAGACCAAGACTTTGGAACTCTGGCTGACTGCGGGACCACCTGACAGCAGGATAACCCAAGTGTAATGACTGCAGCAGTGTGAACACTCGAACATCTACATTTATGGTAGATACAAAACTGTACTTTTTACATCAAGATGCGACTCCACATCTCTGTCACATACTCCTTCCAGCATCATCATCTCAGAGTACAATGATGCTGTCATCCTCTACAAAGTGTACTGTGACGATGTCAAGTCAGACATCTGTGGTGGTGCTACTGTTGAGTTGTATGTTACCAGTTTATATACATATACAGGCCTAATGTTCAAATCTGATCTCATTCAACTAATATGTGTGTTTGGTAGTATATTACAGCCAGTGTATGATCTGATAAATCAAGAAAACCTTTATCTCATAGCCCAATGAATCCAGCATCCCCTTTTTACATTTGCCAGCATAACATCCTTTCTGCAGAACACTAGAGGATGTCATTATCTCAAAGATACATACACATCCTGAAGCACAGCCATTCCATGATCCTCTGTAAGCCAACCACAGACCACTGGATGTGTGATTGCTAATACTGTCATATGGTGGTGCACATGTCACATATGGATAGTGGTAGTATGTAGTGCAATCAAACACATACACACATATGCATGTACCCATACTACCTTACATCATATGGATATATTGATTTTAGTTTAAAGGCTAAAATAATGGCAGTGATTTAATGCGATGTTAGCTGTTAGTCCAGTAATGTCCTATGACACTATCAAGATTGCACATGTCAGTGTTGCTGTCATCCATATGTGCTATATTGAGGTGTGAATGTACAGTAGCCCTACAACAGTGTGTTCCAATCTGTGATTTGAGGTACTGTATTAATGGGCACTCCTGCCATTTGATTAAATGTTCCTTCCATAGCAGCTGTAGTAATATGACTCCTGAAGACTGTTGCCATGAGATGTTGCTATGTAAATTCTTGCTTTACTAAAGCATGTGTTCTTGTAGTGGTGTTTATTAACATTCTACACTTGTCTGATTCAGCCATCCTACTGACACTTGCAGTATGGCACATGTGTATAACTGCCATTATGAAATACTATGTGACATACAACAATATTCCACCATACTAATTACATGGGGACATACACCTTGTTTCATGCACATATTGTAATGCGGGTATGTACACAAGCATGTAACCAGTTCAGATTCACTTTCAGCCTTGGGGAATTCATTGTATGTAGACTTTTGTTGCAGCATTGTATGACATTTGTGTCATTAACTGTTTTGCATGAATGCCATCCACCTCATTTGTAATGTGCCCATATATGGTATCAGAGCCCTCAGACATACACCTTTCCAGTGGTAAACATATAGGCATATGATGTGCAGGTGATGTAATGACATGAAACAGAGGTGTAAAGTTGTGATAAGAGTTCCATTGTGTGTCATGTGATGCATACCCAGGGTTGTATTAAGAGGTGTTGTCACAAATCTTTTTTTTTATGGAAGTACAAAACCATAAGGGGAATGCACAACACAGAGACAGTTGTGGATGGCACCAACAATACTTATCCAGAGGCAGTAGACACCCTGCTAACTGGCATATATGAATCAAACGTCACCCCCCTGTCCAAACTGGTCATCACCCAAAGTATACATGCAAACATTACTCAGTATATTTTCTCAAGAGAACAGATCATCTATGCACTCTCTAAGGCTAAAAAAAATGGCATCAGTGAGTTCTGACAACACCCCAGGTTGCCTTATCAATAAATTAAGACATGACCTATCAGCCACAGTTGGATCCATACTTAACCACAGCATCCAGGCAGGCTATTGCCTGGCAGAATGGTGGATAGCAACAGTCATCTGTCTGAACAAGGGGTGACCATCGCCTAACACAGGGAATTCTATACACATGGGGGGGTACCTTGACTCTATCAAGGTACCTCCCAGCACCCTGACCCTTGGTGATTTCAACTACACCACCATAGACTGGGTGAACTATTCCTGCACTAATGCACTCACTCAGCAATTCCTTGACTTCATCAGTTGTAATACACTAGACCAGGTTGTCTCATCCCCTACAAGGGGAGATAACATCTGTACTTGGCTCTCACCAACATGGGCGACCACTGCACACCCCCCATAGTACGTTCCTCCCTGGTGAGATCATATCATCAGACTGTCTCATTCGAAGTTTCTACCACCCCCTCCAACCGTATTCAAGCTAAAAAACTTCTCCAAAGCTGACTACAACCTCCTAAGGGAGGATATTAGCAGCTTCACACCACCAACCCCCTCGGAGGATGCAGACAACTATGCTGAACAGTACGCCAGTGCAGTATACAAGCACCTGTACAACTGCATGTACTCAGCCATACCCAACAAAACTAAAACCTGCTCCTCAAGGAAAAGCAAACCTGTTTGGTGGACATCCTCTATCAACAGGCTTTACAACAAAAGGGAGAAACTGTTGTCCATGGGTAAAAAGGAACAAATTCCAAATTGGAAAAACTCCCTCAGCCCAACAAGCAAATTTGATCAGTAGTAAAAACCTCCAAAGCCAATTATGAGTTGAAACTAGCCTCTGAAACAAAGGAAAACCACAAAGCCTTCTTCAGTTACATCTGAAACCTCCATGGCAAGGCCTAGGTTTGTTCCAAATTAGTACTTAACAGTATCACTTACACTAATCCTGTTGACTTAGCCAGCCTGCTAGCAGTTATGTTCAGTGCAGACTTCACACCCTATCCCCCCAAAAGCCCTTTTGACATCCCCAATACTGGTCCTGCACCTCATATCTCCATAGATTGTGTTAAAGGCCCTATCCAAGGCAAAGAACACAGCTTCCATGGGACCTGATAGTATTCCAGGCCATATTCTGCACCATCTCCAGGAAGAACTGGCTTCACCATTGAGCACCCTATTCCTCCACAGCCTTAAGTACAGGCTTCATTCCAGCACAGTGGAGAACTGTCATTGTCATCCCCTTGTACAAAGGTGGTGCCACTACTGACCCTGAAACTATCGCCCTATTAGCTTGACAAGTCTGTTCTGTAAAGTCATGGAGTGTATTATTATGGATCTCATAAACAAGGACATAAGCATTCTCCAAGCACTTCATCCCACCCAGTTTGGATTCATCAAGGGCAGATCTTGCCTGTTGAACCCGGTTGACTTCTTTGAGACAGTCACCAAGGCCCTGGATGAGGGAAAGTCAGTACATACAGCGTACCTTGACTTGGCCAAGGCCTTTGACACAATCCCCCACTCAGGCATCGAGAAGCTAACACAATTTGGCATAAATCCGTATCTCAGGTTGGTGGCCAACTGACCCACCGACAGGACCCTCAAGGTCAAAATAGGTGCCTGCACCTCCAATAGCAGACTTGTCACTAGTGGAATTCCCTAGGGATCTGTCCTGGGACCCCTACTGTTTAGCATCTACTTCACAGAAGTCCAAGCAAAGACAAAAGGCCTGTGGCTGACCAGGTTTGCGGATGACTGTAAGTTAGGTGCTGTTATTGGCTCCCCAAATGATAACGTATTCCAAGAGGGTCTCACAGCGACTATTGACTAGTGCCAAATTCATGGCCTCAGACTAAATGCAAAAAAATGTATCATCATACCCTTCGGCAAAAACATGTCCCCTACTGATTACCATATCAATGACAACCACCTAAGCACACAACCTGTGGTGAGAGACTTAGGTATTCAGGTTGATAACAATCTCACATTCGACCATCATGTAGTGGCAGTGGTCAGAAAAGCCTTTTACTTGGTTCATCTCATAAGTAAAGGGATTGCATCCAGAAAAAAAGAAGGTTGTTATCTCTTTGTACTCCTCCCTTATTAGACCAATAATTGAGTATAATGCTCCATTTGGTGTGTACCTCCCAAACATCTGCACCAACTGGAAGGGCCAGAGAAATACCTCACAAAGAGAATCCATGGCCTCCAAAACCTGTCCTGTCACTCTGCTCAGAATCACACAGATTGCTCAGAGGTGATCCATGTCTTGCCTACAAGACACTTTTGGACCCTGCCCTACTAGAGATGCTCCATATACGCAAGTCTAACTCCTCACACATTACCCACTCAAAAGGCCTGAACCTAATATGCGACATCAACAAAACCTGCTGGAGAGACAGATTTGTCTCCAAGAGGCTGCTCCATCTGTGAAATTGACTTACCATACACATCAAAAAGGGTACCTCGCTGACCCTCTTCAAGCACAACCTTGATGAGTGGATGGGGAACACAAATTTGTCCGAGGGGTTCCACTTGTCTCCCTCATTGACAGGGATGGCAAGGGCTGACTGAGGTTTCTTTTTGTAGATAAACATTTGGTTAGGATTGTAAGGGTCCCAGGGCCATTAGCCTAGTAATCTCCTATGATCCTATAAGCCTGATATGCCTCATCTGTAAGCCATTGGAAAGAATCATCATGGATCTTATCAACAAGAACACAGGTAATCTCCCGACAGTGTAACCAACCCATTTTTGATTCATTAAGGCTAGGTCATGTGTTTTAAATCTGGTTGACTTCTTCAAGAAGGTCACAAAGGTCATGGATGAGGGAAAGAATGTGCATCCCTCCTAACCTGACAGGTATTTGACACAATTCCACCCTCGGGTATTACAGAGAAACTGCCTCAACTGGCCATAAACCACTACGTCACCAATTGTGTAACCCAGTAGATCACCAACAGGACATATAATATCAAAATGTTTAAATTCACCTCTAGCAAGTTGCTAGTGACCAGTGCAGTATCACAGGGTGTTTTACTAACTCCTTCCTGTTTGCTATTTAATTCACAGAAGTGAGAGCAAACTTAGTCTTTGTCCAACCAGCTTTGCAGATGACTGCAGATTGTGGACAATCCTTGAATCAAGTAACAGTATTTATATACTGCAGAATGTAGTACTGCACACATTTGATTCATGCCAGAGCCATGGTGACACATTAAATGTCCACAAGGCATAGTTATTCCCTTTTCTAAAGCAAATGTCCAAGCTAATTACAGTATAGACAGCACCCCCCTCCCAGTGAGTAGACCCAGTGGTATGTGATCTGGGTACTCTATTAGATAGTAATTGAAAGTTCGACTACCATGTGTCAACAGTGGTAACAAATCCCTTCTGTGTGGCACAACTCATAAGTATGGGCAAGTCATCAAAATCAAAGGACGTTACAATTCCATTGTACTCAGCCCTCATCAAAACAATAATTGAAAACAGTGCACACTTCTGCATGTTACTCTCCATACATTTGCAATGCTGGATCAACACTAGAGATTTTGCACAAGGAAGATACAGGGTGTAAAATACAAGTCCTATGTGGAAAGATTGAAATCTGTATCGCTGTATTCTGTCCCTTAGAGACTACTAAGGGCCGAATTGTGTCTGGCCCACAGGGCAATCTACAGTCTGGCCCTGATGGAAATGTTAAAGATTGGTTAAGCAAACTGCAAAAGGGTCACTTGTTCCAAGGATATTAGCCTAGCCTCTGACATAATAAATCCTGTTGGAGAGAGAGACACTTCTCTCAGACACTACCTCTACTCTGGAACAAGTTTCCCATTCACGTAAAGCAAAGGCCTTTCCTGACATGATTTAAGTGCCACCTACATCAATGGATGGTTAATGGTAATCCTGGTGTTGAACCCATGTCCCTCATTGATAATGGCAGTTAGTCTTGGATAACATAGCATTAGGCTCATAACTGTGTGAACTTTGTTCACGTAGTTATTTAAAATTATGAAGTTCAAGTTAAATATGGCTAGGCTTTTATGTCATCTTGGAATATTGTCCTAGTATTCTCCTATGAAACTATGAACTCCAGTTGTATCCCAGGTACAGCTATAGTGTGACTATACAACATCCTGGATGTAACTGTGTATCACATCGATGTTACAGCTTGATAGTTTCTATGAAAACATATGTATGCACGTCAGGATTTTATGGCAGTATAACATTTCCAGTGGCAATGTCAGGGTGACAGTGATCTTGTGGCACGTCTTGAGGTCTGCCATGTGCTTATACAGTGTACTGCTGCATGTATTGTTTGGTATGTGAACAATATCACAGTGACAGATTCCTCACTCATTGACACTAGACTTTGCACTGCTGTAGTTTCTGTGCACATGGGCATAACTGAAACCTTGCCATTAATCTCACGTACTGCTGTACCATTCATTATAACACACTGGTTCTTAATTCACATATCAATTGCAGATGCATCGGACAGTATCCGTTGCTATTACATGTGGCAGATGCATGCATTACCCAGCTGTGTGAAGGGAATCCACTTATAATAGTGTGGTGTTTGTAAGTGTTGTTATCCTTATGGCTGATACCTGTGTCAGCCAGGGATGCTTTAGTCAAGTGTATTAGACTGAGCACAGTAAGCTTGCATACGGCTTGTTGTCCATACAGAACTATTCTTTGTTATGCATACCTTTTAGGAATTGACAATGCAGACTTCCTTTCAAGGTGTTGTATAACATGCATGTGGGACATGTCTTAGTGTGTTGCACCCAGTAAATACAGACATCATTGACGTTGGCTCTTGGACGTGTGGCTTATGGCTTATGTGCCATGCACATCTCTCAAATGGCCAGGATTGCTTCTAAATTCAATTCCAGATTAAACACACTGTCACTTAACCCCACCAAAGATGTTTATTTTGGAAAAGGAGTTGTGAATTGCCCTGTGTAGAATACTGGCAATCTTTACAGTTGTACACATCTGTTCCTGCGGAACATGTGCAATAACTTAAATTCACATATTCTACCAGTGTCATAGATTAATATTGTTAATATTTTAGAATTGTTTCTGATTGTTCCTGCTTCTGTCAGCAGATGTTCATGAGTCTGTTGCTGTCTCCATGATTGCTTTGTGAGGTATGCTGATATTTCAGCCATGTCTAAGCAAGTCATTTTGCAGACCTTCACAACAAGCACATCCCCCTGTTGTATATTGCTAAATGTCCTCTCCAGTGAGCATGTTAGGGATGTTTATATCACAACCATTCATCTCCATTCACATGGAACCTTGTGTGACAGTCACATATGTGCGATCTTGTGTGATGATGTGCATATTACTTGCACAGGAGGTGTAAAGAGCAGTATGTACAGTCTATCTACATATGCGCTTAATGTTATGCTACTGACTTGTCTTGGAAGTGTACATACATACATTGTCATATCCTGTGTAGGGTACATTGCCATATTTTACATGCCCTCTTCCTCTTCATTCATCATTCATGTCTGTGCCCATTTTAATCAGCACACTTTCCTTGCCTAGTGTATTTAAGCCCTTGCTGTTCACCCGACCATTTGTTATTTCAGTCTGAAGATACTTGTAATGTACTTTGCAATGTCTATACTTTTATATAATATGTTAATACTGCAATTATTGCAGTATGCTCACCCCGGTAGTCATTGTGGCTGTCCTCGCAATCTCACAGAGCAGGTTTGCCCATTAGCAAACTTGTATGCATGTTCTTTCTGCATTTGTGGCGCTCTGCATGGTTTCCTGGCCAGCAGTAAAACGTCTCCTGTATTCGTGTAAGTATGATATGCGACATGCTTGTGCGATTCGCACTGCTGCTCATCTCACTACCACATAAATGCCAGGCATGTTTAAATAATATGTGACATGCATGTGCGATTCGCACTGCTGCTCATCTCACTGCCACATAAATGCCAGGCATGTTTAAATGATGCGATTCGCACTGCTGCTCATCTCACTACCACATAAATGCCAGGCATGTTTAAGTGATATGCGACATGCATGTGCGATTCACACTGCTGCTCATCTCACTACCACATAAATGCCAGGCATGTTTAAATAATATGTGACATGCATGTGCGATTCGCACTGCTGCTCATCTCACTGCCACATAAATGCCAGGCATGTTTAAATGATATGTGACATGCATGTGCGATTCACACTGCTGCTCATCTCACTGCCACATAAATGCCAGGCGTGTTTAAATTGCTGTTAAACATTACGTTGTCAGTTTAACATGGTCAAAATTTGTGGAGCTAATTTTTAACACTTGTTTGGCAGTTTGGTTGCTTTGATGTTTGGACTTTCTGTTCAGGAAAATCTTTAACTTCTGTCAGTTGTAAAATAATTCTGAACACATTTCAAACTGTCTTTTTTGTGATAATAGCACAGGTTGGAAGACTTTTGTTGTGTGGGGATGTACTTATTACAAGAAAGTGTAAGTGCTTTGTTGTGATACATTGTCTAGTGTTGTCAGTTTATTATTCTGGCTGTTGTTTTCTCCCTTGGATTGATGGGTTTTAACTCTGGTAACCCCCTATCAAATCCAGTTGCACCTAAAAAGAAAAAAACAATGAAAAATCTGCCCCAGCCTATGATTAGTAATTCTGTTGGGGGCCACTGCTCGATCTGTCAAGTTTACTTTGCTGTAGCCTTGCTGGCCTCTATGGAACACTGAAGTCAGACACATCCTCCGGGGTGGTTACAGAACCTGGCCCAAGTATGGGAGAACAAACCTTTTAGGTACAAGAGTAGTCCAGGGTAAGACACCACTTGCCAGACATAATAGTAAAGTTCACAAGAAAAAGAAAGAAAAGCTTTATCATACAACTATTAATAAGAGTGTAGCTGTTTATAAGGCAATGTGGTTTCCTTGGCTGAGAGTCAAAGTAAACTTGATTGTCGATCAGGTATACACAGCAGTGCAAGCTGAATGAAATTACGTTGCTTTGGTCCCCGTGCAAGACACAACAATGAGCACACAGTTTGATGACAGTAAGACTAATGCACCAACAGTAATAATTAAAATATTAACAACACAATAAATTACCACAATTGGATAGGAAGACATTAGACAGTATTAAACTAGTAGGTATTGCATGACTGTGACTTCACATTGTGATTGCTTAGAATATTGCACTTCATCAGTTGTAGTGTGATATATTCTGACGTTCATATTGCACATGTATGGAGTGGTGACTCACGCCTGACTATCACACATTCAGGAAGTAATAACATAAGAAATCAGGCTAACCATACCAGTTATTGAAGCGATTTGCCCGAGTGATTACTATACATGATACTTCACAAGTGGCATGTGGCATACTGGTCTAATGTTTAATATGTCTGGCATTCAATTTCAGCACCCTTATAGATAGAGGGAAGAAGCTTCTGTTCAGTCTAAATGTTTTGCAGTGTAAGCTGTGATACCACCTGCCTGAGGAAAGATGGAAGTGCATGCCATGGGCAAGGTGAATGGGACCGTTGATTATCTTCCTAGCCCTTCCCACACACCAAGTCTTGTGCAGATCCTCCATGGATGGGAGTGAGGAACCAATGACTTTTTCTGCTGTCCTCACTACTCTCAGGAGAGCCCTGCGGTCAGATGCTTTACAGTTACCATACCAAACTATGACGTTATTTGAGAGGATGCTCTTAATGGTCCCCCTGTAGCAGATTTTCAGCATGGACTGAGACAGCTTTGCCTTCCTCAGTTTCCGTAGTAAGTGCAGATGTTGTTATGCCTTCTTCACTGTGTGACTAATATGAGTCGACCAGGATAGGTCATCTGAGATGTGCACCCTCAGGAACTTGGTCTTTTTGAGTCTTTCCACTGCCACCCCCTTAATTTCCAGAGGTTGATGTATGCTCGGAGTCCTCCTGAAGTCAACTGTTAATTCTTTGGTCTTGCTGACATTTAAGGCCAGATTGTTGCAATTGCACCAGCTTGCTAGATGCTCAACTTCATGCCTGTAGCCTGTTTCCTCACCATTTCTGAAAAGACCTATGACAGTGGTATAATCTGCAAACTTGATAATTTTGTTGGATTCATGTTTTGCCATGCCGTCATATGTCAACAAGGTGAACAGCAGAGGACTCAGGACATAGCCCTGAGTGACACCCATGCTCAGTGTAATACCAATTGAACTATTATTTTCCACACATACTTTTTGGGGTCTGTTGATGAAAAAGCTTTGATATCAGATCCTGGGGGATGACAGTGTTCTGAGAGTGTTCTGCAGACAGCCAATTCTTAGTGGCTGTGTTCCCATCTGTGGCTTTAGTACTACTTTGGCTAGAGACCTTTCTGTTTCAGATGATAATGGGGAATCTGCTGAGGGCAATGCTGATTTCCTAGATGACACTGATTCCAGTGAGTCTGATTCTTTGGAAGGTGAACCTGAACATAAATCCAAACAACGTACACTAATCCTTAGAAGGTCACTAGATTTAGTGATGTTTTTGCTTGGAAGTAGTCAGGAACTTAACTAGGCAGGGTGTGTGACCTTATAGAAGATGAGATTTCCAGTTCTGTGGCTATCCTCCTTCTCTTATTGGCCTTGGAAGATGTTTATAAAGCTGGCTGCTGTTCACCTGTATCTGACATTCATGTTTCACTGTTGCAGTCAGCAAATTTGAGTTATCCGTGCCAGAGTAGCCATCGGCCGGCCCGAATACCAGAGACTTAGTATTTCTGAGACGGTTTATGTCGCTTGAGGACTGATGTCAGGTCATCAGTTGGTATAAAGTAAGGCAGCCAACACCATTACATCAATCTTTTTTGCCATGGAGCCTGAAGCAGAAGCAGTTCGCATGAGTGCCAGTCGGCCGTTACCTGGGTTTTCATTTCCAAATTGAAGCTGAAGTCTTCTAAAGCTAAGTACCCCGTTGGGGATCCTTTTTTCTTGCACTAACTGATGTCAGAAAAAGTTAATTGTCTCACCTGTGGAAAGCAAATACCACGCTAAGACTTCCACTCTTACTGCGTCACTTGTCTAGGCCCAGACCACGACATACCTCTTTATCACTTCTGTAACACCAGAACTATCCATTATCGGGCCCATTTTGTAGCCGGATATTTTCGTTTACAGTCCTCGAATTCCGGTATGGCTTCGGTAAGCCATCCGACAGCAGATCTTCTGACAAAATGTAAAGATAAAGACAGAGACAAAATGCACAGGTCCAAACCTTCAGACAATGCTTCCATTAAGCTAGTCATCAGTCCTCTGGTACTGAGTGAGGCACTTTCAGAGCCCCTGATGCCTGCTTCAGTTGATTCGTAGGCCGCTACCGACCCTTTCAGAGTCTGGTATGCCACAAAACTCTTCTTCGTCTAAGGATTCTGCAGTCGTCTCTACCTTGGATGGGTCCAGAGCTGTTCTTTCGAAAACAACCGAGTTCCTTAAGCCCAGAGTTCGAACCACACCAAAGAAACCAACTACCCACTCTCAGGCGCATGCTACCTTGCCTCATTCTCAAATGCTTAAAATGCAGAAGACCTTATCATGCTGATCAGGGGAACCAAGCTACCCCCTCAGATGAATCTGATGTATCTGACTATGAAGACATGCAGCCCCTCTCCACTTATGAGGATTCTGATGCAGAGAAATCCATTCCTTCAACCTTTCCCTCAGAGGATTCTTCCTTTGGGGAAACCCTGCATACTTTAAGGGAGCATTTCCAATGGGAGAGTCAGGACTACCCTCAGTCTAAAAAGAGACTGAGGGAATTCCTAGGTCTTCCACAACACAGACCCTTGGCCACTCCACCCCTCCCCCAGTTCTGGATGTAGTGGATGATGTTTTCCTTGAATCCAGCTTGACTCCTGACACTCTATCTCCTGCTCCCAGAAAACAGGACAGGTTCTACAGAGTCCCTGACTCACTCAAATATATTTTTAAAAATCCAACAGCAGACCCTGAGGTCATTTCTCAAGGGCCAAAAGGGATTAAAGCAACCTCTGCTAAGAATTCCACCCTCTCAAGACAGGGATTACCAAGCATTGGACAGATGGGGTAAAAAAGTATACACCTCAGCTACTGTTGCTTTCAGGGCACTAAATTGTTAGTTCCATATGCTTAAGTATCAGCAACATACCTTGGAACTCCTTAAACAAAAAATGTCTTCCTTTTCTCTTGGGCAGAATCTAAAGATTTACAAGACTTAATGCATTCTGCAAGTCAAGTAACTAAATACACTTTGGACTGTGGTTTTGATGCCCTAGAAGCTTCTTGCAGGGCAGCAGTCACTGGATCTGTCATTAGAAGAGATGCATGGCTTAAGGAACAACCCCTGCCAGACCATGTCAAATCTAGATTGTTGGATGCCCCCTTGCACAAAGATAACTTATTTGGCAATAAGGCAGAAGAGGTCTTAAAAAAGATGGAAGAAAAAGCTAAATCTATGCAGACAGTTAAGGATTTCTTACAAGTCCAGCTCCATAGATTCAGCAGGCATTGTCCCTCCAAGCACTGGTCCTTTTCTGATCTGAGTAAACCATCCCAGCCTAGGCCCAGTGGAAACAGACCACCCAGACAGCATCCCCGGGGAATGCAGAGATCTAAGCAGTGGACTACCTCCACTTCAAAACCAGGGAGTTCTAAGCCACCCCCTTATGGTACGAACTCACATCCTCCTCCTCCCCCATCTGCCCACCTTCACTTACCCCTAGGAGGAAAACTCATTTCACTCAAGCACCTGGGCCACCATAACCAAGGACCAATGGGTTCTGAACATTGTGTTTCAGGGATAAAATGTTTCCTTCCATACCTGTCCAACCTCAAAAGGGTTCCCAGATCTACCACCAAATCAGTGGGCAGAGGCTCAAAAGCGAATCCTTTCCCTTCTCTGTGAGAAGTAGAGCACGTTCCTGCAGAACAGAGAGGCCAAGGCTTCTATGCCAGACGTCTTCTGGTGCCAGAAAAGAGGGTAGCTGGTGCCCCATCCTCGATCTATCAATTCTAAACACCTTCCTGGTGATCCCAAAATTCAAAATGCTCACCCTCCAGCAGCTGCTACCCATGCTGTCCAAGGATGCTTGGCTAAACACCCTAGATCTAAAAGAGGCTTACCTCCACATTCCTATTAGGGAATTGTGCAGGAAATATCCCCGCCTCAGGGCAGGATCTCAACACTTTCAGTTCTCAGCACTTCCTTTTGGCTTACTTACTATTCCCAGAGTTTTTACAAAATGGCTGCCTCCAGTCATTGCATTTTGCTGACAAAGAAATATTCAAATTTACCCATACTTAGACAACTGCCTTATTGAGGCAGACATCCAGGAAAAGCTACTCAAGCACCTGGCCTTTGTAAAGACATTACTAACCTCCCTAGGATACACAATCAATGAAAAGAAATCCAAACAGATGCCCATCCAAAGGATAATCTTCCTGGGAGCAAGTCTGGACACAGCATCCCAGATGGCATTCCTTACACCATTGAAACAAATTTTCCTGTCAGCCTACTTCCATCAGCTAGCCAACAGGCCCCAGCTATCTGCAAGGAAGATCCTGCAAGCTGTGAGGTTTGTGGCATCTTGCATACTACTCATTCCATATGCCAGACTGCATATGAGGAAACTACATTGGTACCTAAAGAGCCTTTGGTGTCAACTCTCTTAAGACCTAGAAACTCGTCTACCTGTAATTCCTTGCCTCAGAAAGGAATTTCTTTGGTGGGCAACAGCATGCTCCCACAATAAGGAACTACCCTTCTCCCCACCCCCTGCCACACAGACCCTCACTACAGATGCATCAGACTACGCTTGGGGTGAACAGCTGGACGGCAGGCGCATACAGGGCCAATGGAGCCCTCAGGAAATCCCTCTGCACATCATTCAAAAAGAGATGATGGCTGTGCAGCACACCTTGATAGCTTTCAAACCCCTTCTCTCTCCAGGGGTTCTCCTGATCAAAACAGACAACACCACTGTAATGTGGTACATCAACAAGGAGGGAGGGACTCACTCCTACCCTCTATGCAGGCTGGCCATGACCCTTTGGCTCACAGCCTCTTCCATGCATCTACATCTGTTAGCACAATTCCTACCAGGCTCTCTCAATTCTCTGGCAGACCAGTTAAGCAGAAACCACCTGGATCCACACAAGTGGCAATTCAACAGAAGTACCTTCTTCCTAATAACTCAGAAATGGGGAACCCCGAAGGTCGACCTCTTTGCCTCCCACACCAGCCATCAGCTCAGAAAATTCTGCACCAGGGAGCATCACTGCATGGCTTGGAAAGTGGATGCCCTGTCCTTCCCCTGGGTCAGTCTATCAATCTATACCTTTCCTCCCATACCTCTCATCCCCAGGGTACTGCTCAAAATAAGGGAGGAAAAACCAAGGGCCATTCTTATAGCTCCAGACTGGCCCTGACAACACTGGTACCCCTTGTTGCGCAGCCTGCCTCCACTGCCTCCATGGTATCTTCCTCAGATTCCAAAACTCATGACCCAGAGGTAAGGGGAATTCATGCATCCCAAATTGCAGACACTCAGGTTGGCAGCTTGGCTTATTCCCTAACCCCAAACCAATCTGCCATTTTAAGTAAACAGGTTCTGGATGTTATCCGTGAGGCTAGATGCCCTAGCACCAGAAAGTCTTATGCTGATAAATGGAAAAGGTTCTGCACCTGGATTCGGGCTAAGGGAGCCAATGCGGCACAGCCCTCCCTCCCTCCCTCTCATCCTGGATTACTTAGCTGACCTACTACACAGTGGCCCGTCTTTCTCCTCTATAAAAATTCATGCCTCTGCTATTTCTACTTATTTTCCCACTGAGCAGCCCCTTTTCTCACACCCTTTGATCAAACAGTTCCTCAGAGGGGCTAGCAACTTGAGGCTCCCCAGAAGGACACCAATGTCAGCTTGGGACCTTAACTTTGTCTTGGAAAAGCTAACCCTGCTCCCTTTCAAACCAGCGTCTTCTGCAGAGCTAAACTTTCTCTTCTGGAAGACGGCTTTCCTTCTGACCATGACTTCAGCCAGAAGAGTCTCTGAGCTTCAAGCACTCATGGCTGTGGAACCCTTCATCTTCCATGCAGACAGGGTATCCCTCAGAACTAACCCATCCTTCATGCCCAAGGTGGTGTCCAGTACGGCTCTCAACTAATCCATTCATCTACCCACCTTCTTTCCTAATCCCTAAAACAAGGGGGAAAGGATTCTTCACTGTCTAGATGTGCACAGACAGTTCAGATTCTATCTGGGCAGGACTAAATCCTTCAGAAAGTCTGATTAATTGCTACAGTTGCAGAAGGCAAAACCATCTCCAAGCAAACCATTTCCAAATGGAGAGCACCCTACATCCATTTCTGCTACAAACAACATGGAAAGCCTCCCCCCAAGGAGGTCAGGACATACTCCACCAGAGCAGCCTCCACCTCTGAAGCTTTCCTAAGAGGAGTCCCCACCAGGGATATCCTTGAGGCTGCCACCTGGACATCTGTTCACACTTTTACCAAGCATTACCACCTGCCTCTCTTTTCCGAATCCAGGGCAGGGTTTGCCTGTGCAGTCTTGCAGGGCATCCTAGCCAGCCCCTAGTTTCCTTGACTGCCTCCACTTATTTCCTCAGCTTTGGGAATCTACCTAAATGTGATGACTTCAACAGTGAAACATGAAGAACATAGTACAGTTTGTGCACATAACAGTGAAACGCGATGAACATAGTACAGTTGTGTGCACATAACAGTGAAACGCGATGAACATAGTACAGTTGTGTGCACATAACAGTGAAACACAAAGAACATAGTACAGTTGTGTGCACATAACAGTGAAACACAAAGAACATAGTACAGTTGTGTGCACATAACAGTGAAACGCGATGAACATAGTACAGTTGTGTGCACATAACAGTGAAACGCGATGAACATAGTACAGTTGTGTGCACATAACAGTGAAACGCGATGAACATAATACAGTTGTGTGCACATAACAGTGAAACGCGATGAACATAATACAGTTGTGTACACATAACAGTGAAACACAAAGAACATAGTACAGTTGTGTGCACATAACAGTGAAACGCGATGAACATAGTACAGTTGTGTGCACATAACAGTGAAACGCGATGAACATAGTACAGTTGTGTACACATAACAGTGAAACGCGATGAACATAGTACAGTTGTGTGCACATAACAGTGAAACGCGATGAACATAGTACAGTTGTGTACACTTATCATAAATGTAGATGTTCGAGTGTATTCACTGTTGCAGTCCTGGTTTCCCTCCATCCATCCCCCTTTATTCTCTTTCTTTCCTTACAAGTAAGGCATCTTTTGTTAATTATATTCTATACAGATACAGTTAAATAAATATGCAGTAGGATAGATGTCACAATACAAAGTACCGAGTTATTTATAAAGGGTGGAAAGTAAAAGGTTGATTTAATTTTGAGATATAAATGAAATGAGTGGTAAAAGTGTTGAGAGGGATGCATATGTAGGAGGTGGGGTCGGTGAACACAGCATGATAATTGGTAACAGAGTAGAGGAGAGAAAAGGTATAGGAAGAGGAGGAAGACAACAGAAGTGTTGTACTTATCCTGGAGGTGCACAGGTACTGAGACAGGATGTTGAAAGGTGTTTTCTTAGATGTGTTTTGAATGCCTGCTGGTTTTCAAGAAACCTGAGAGCATGTGGGAGGGCATTTCATGGGGTTGCTGCAGAGTTTGGGTATAAGGAGGCTCCTGATGCATTTTGGGGTTTAGTGATGGAGAAGATGAGTTTGTCTTTTAGAGCCAAGAGATTTATTAGGGTGGTAGTGTTGAGGCATGCCTTTTAGTGATGGATGCTTGTCAGGGTATGTTGAATCTTAATTTTGTCCAGGAAAAAAGTGGTTAAGATTAGAGGTATTATTTTTGATCCATAATTCACTAACTGTAATGGAATCTAGGTCTTGTCTGGCTAGAAATGTTCCTACGTTTATCGATTTTAATTTTTAGATTATTAATATTAATTAGAGCTGTTTCTTATAATGTACTTCAGAAATCCTTGGTGGGATATGAGTAGTTGTTGCACTAATATAGAGGTGAAAGGTTAATATTGGCAGCCCAAGATAGTGGGCTATGTACACACTGGTTTACAAAGTCCATTGAACATGTGGAGAAACAGACAAATGTAGGTTTTGTAAAACCGAATTGGAAACAGTCGCACACCTTGTTGCTGGTTGTGATACACTAATCCAGAAGGACTGTATACTAAAAGGCATAATAATGTGACAAGACTATTGCCCTGGGGATTGTGTAAACTTTATGGTATTGAAGTGGCTGAAAAACACTGGAAATTTGCACCACAAAGCATCATAGAGAATGATGAATTCTTCATCACATGGGATCACTCACTACCAACAGTTCAGGTGCTAGAAAATCAGATGTAGTGGTCCAGGAAAAGAAGACAAAAGTAACATTGATCATAGAAATTACCACACCCAGTGACTACAGTGTCCTGCGTACAGAGAGACACATAGTTATAAAATATCAGCATTTGCAAGCAGAAATGAGAACAATGTGGAAGCAACATACTCAGTCCCAATAGTAGTAGGAGCAACGGGTCTTATAAAAAAGTCTGCAATCCTATTTAAATACGCCACCAATACATGTAACAATCCATGAACTACAACACAGGCGGTAGTATACTTAACACCGAAAGTGTGATGAGACCTTGGGACACAGGTAGACAGTAGTCTGTCCTTTGATAATCACATCACCACAGTAGTCAGGAAATCCTTCTACGTGGCACACCTCATCACAAAAGGTTTCTCATCCAGAAAAAAAGAGGTCATTGTTCCCCTCTACTCATCACTCATTAGACCCATTATAGAGTACAACACCCCTTTTGGTATGTACCTCACAAGACATCTACAACAACTGGAAAGGCCGCAGAAATACTTCACAAAGTGGATTACTAGCCTCAAACAGATGTCCTATGCAGACCGTCTCAAAAAACTCCAGCTTTACTCTGTCACATATCGCCTACTCAGAGGTGATCTCTGCTTAACATACAAAGCTATGTCAAACCCAGAGCTGTTGGACATGCTCCATATAGAGAAATCCCAATCCCTCCGAGCTACACGCTCTAGGGACCTAAACCATGTCACCACAATAAACAGAACATGCCACAGGGATAGATTCCTGTCCCAGAGACTTCCCATACTCTGGAATAAACTACCTATCTATATCAAACAAAGCTCCTCATTAGCACTCTTCAAGAAAAATTTTGATGATTGGATGGGAAATAGGAAATTCACCCTGGGGATCACCTCTGTGGCTCTGCTCGACAGTGACACAGGAAAATAATTTTCTTGGGTGGCAAAGGCCAGGGTACCTTTTTGGCTGGGCTTGTATAGGCCCCAGGGCTGATAGCCTAGTACCTACCGATGAACCTATACAAATTGCAGGAGTCATTACTGGGCATATTGAGGGTGCTGCAAAGAGCACTTTTGAGCTGACATCAAAGAGTGAAACAATAGTAATTTCATGAACTTTAATCATACTTTGACTTAGGAATGGAGTCCATTCCCATCATGGTGTTAGAAGTCCAAAAGATTTGGAGAAATTAAAAACAAGAAGCTGACCAGGCTCGTATGTTGCATATTGTAGCCAGCCTTTTAGGTTGCCTCCCCTGTACCCGAGGAAGGACAAGCTGACATCTGTCACTCATTTCCATCCTCCACCCCTGTGACCCCCTTTATCATACATGCTGCTAACTGAATACAGGTCATCGCGGTGCAGTAAGGGCTTTATCCCTTTGCACATTGGGGTTGCTAAAAGGGGATCTTTTGCTAGCAATTGAGAAAGACGAGTGCAAGAAAATTCTTAACTTAACCTACTCTTCACAGAACAGCCTATGGCAATGTTTGGTGGCAAATTCATGCTACAGATGCCGTGTGCCATGGGATTTTTACCTTACGAGATCTTAAAACACAGTTAACCGTAGATGTAGCAGCCTCACCCTTCACTGGAAAAGGTTTCTATTCCATGGTCTGTCTTGTTCCAGGGAAGGAAGGACAATGGAGGCCCATCCTGGACTTCACCCTGCTAAACATTTTCCTGAATCTCCACACCCTCCTGCCCTTCATTCTTCTCAGGCCTTTCTGGTGTCCCCAGACCTCAAGGATGTCTGTCTTCACATTCCCATCTGCCCATTTTGCAGGAAATTCCTCTGGTTCTTCTCTGGTTCATCACATGTTCAGTTTACTTCATTGCCCTTTGGTCATTCCACTGTCCCAAAATTTTTCACAAAGTGTCTAGCCCCTATGCTAGCCTCCTCCTGCACTCAGGGACTTCATGCTTTCCCTTACTTGAATGATGTGTTGATTGAGGCCCTGCCCACAGACAATCTCCTTCAGAATCTTCATTTCTTGGTACTTCTCTTAACCAGTCTGGACTTCACCATTAATTAAAAAAAAAATCTCATTCCACTCCTACTTAAGACCTAGTCTTCCTGGGCTGTAGGCTGAACACAAGCATAATGTGGGCCTGTATTCCTCAGGGGAAAAAGTACAAAGCCTGGTAAGCTTTTTGCAAACCCTCTGCTCAGTGACTCACTGCACAGCAATGGAGATCTTCAGGGCTGTGGGATTAATGGCTGTGTCTTTCCCAGTGATCCCTCTGGCCAGACTGCATCTGAAGAAAATTCAGTGGTACCTGAAATCAGTGTGGTCCCAACACTCACACCCCTTGGACACCCTTATCCTTCTGCTGCCCTACATCAAGGAGGAGTTTCTGTGGTATGGAAAACAAATTTCTCTCAACCCAAGCCTTCCCTTCATCCTAGCTGCTCACAACCAAATTCTGTATGCCAATGCCTCAGACAGGGCTTGGGGGGCATAGCCAGGATCCCACAAGTACAAGGGACTGTCCCTCCTCTCTCTTGAAGGAACATATCATCCTTAAAGAAATGAGAGCCCTTCTGCAAGCTGTGCAGACTTTCACACACCTTTGGAAACTGGGCACTCCCCTAGTGCACACAGACAACACCACAGTGATGTGGTATATTAAATAAGGTGGGACAATGTCTTACCCTCCCATGCATGTTGGCACAGGAGGTTTGGTAAATGGCCACTCAGTTGAACATGACCCTCACAGTAGCTTGCATTCCCTCTATAGAGAATATGTTGGTGGATTCTTTGAGCAGGGATCTTGTGGACCGTGAACAGCCAAGTGTTCAAAGCAATTTCAAAGCAATCTTGCATCATTGGGGCACTCTGCAGATGGACCTCTTTGCTTCTCCAGAGCATCACTAGTACCGTTGGTTGTGCAACAGGACCCCGTCTCCTGTGGCCTGGAAGATGGACAATTTCTCCTTCCAGTGGTTGGGGGGGGGGGTTCCTATATCACTACCCTCCACTGCCACTTATTCCAGAGGTCCTACTTAAGATACAAAAGAATGGTCCAGAACTACTGCTCCTGGCCCCTTTCTGGCCAAGACAGCTTTGGTTTTCCATTTTGTTCCATCTGTTAAAGGGAAACTATCAGAAAATCTTGATACCACCAAACCCAATCACCCAACAGAAAGGTCGGCTTCTACATCCCAGCATAGCATCTCTCAGTCTCACTCTGTGAATGATTGGGTTCTGATCCTTAAAATACTCTTATTTTCAAAGGATGTTGTGTAGGTTTTAAAGGAGGCCAGGAAACCTAATATCAGGAAATTATACACAGCCAAGTTGGTGTCACAAGCACAGATTGGAACCACTCTTATCTGAGGCCCCAAATGTGCTTCATTATCTTTGTGAACTTCCACATTTGGGGTAGGCCTACTCATCCATTAAAGCCCATTTGTCAGTAGTCAATGCCTGGGCCTACTCATCCATTAAAGCCCATTTGTCAGTAGTCAATGCCTGTTTGCCTCTGGATCCTCCTCTCATGTCCAGTGTAGAGGGGAAAGGTCTTCCTGAAAAGAGTCCTGCACCTTAAAGACTCCAAGGAAACCAATTACTCCTCTACAGGATCTTAATTTTGTTCTGGAAAAACTTACTCTACCCACTTTTGAGCCAGCCACATCTGCCATCTTAAAATTCTACACATGGAAGACTGTCCTCTTACTGGCTGTAACCTCGGCATGCAGGGTGTCTGAACTCCAGGCACTCATAACTACTCCGTCCTTTCTTATTTTCAACAAGGACAGGGTGACACTTAAAACCAATCCTTCTTTTGTGCATAAGATATTGAATGAACTATCCCTCAATTAAGCCATTCACCTACCTGCTTACCTTTTCAATCCTCAAAATAGAGGGGAAAGAATCTTACTCTTGACATTCACATGAGCTGAGGTTCCACTTGGACAAAACAAAGACAATCAGAAAAACTAACCACTATTTGTTTCTTTCATGGATGCCAAGCTGGATCAACCAGTCTCAAAGCAAACCATTGCATTCTGGATATCAAAGGCTATTTCATTCTGCTACTGGTAAATCCCTGCCCTTTTGCCCTAAAGCACATTCCACTCGGGTGGTTGCCTCTTCTTGTGGTGTCCACAAGGGTGTTATGCCAGGTCCGGCTTGGAAGCGATCACTTGGCCCTCTGTGCACACCTTCACCAAGTACTACAAAACTGATGCCTTTGCCAGATCTAGAGCTGCCTTTGACATGTCATACCTCTTTGGTCTTCTGGACAGTTCCTGTTTACATTAACCATCCACCCCATTGTCCTTTCTCTCTTCAGCTCTGGGATCACCCATCTATTATGAATAATGCAACAGTGATTTAAATTAGGACATAGTATAGTTTATTTATTTATTTTACATTTGTTGACCGGGCTAGTCTAGCTGGATACATTTCCATTTTCAGTAGAGGCCCGGGGAGAAAAGCTCCACTAGCAAAAATTAGATAATCACTAGAACTATGAGATAAACATAGAAATCATTGTTCTAACATAGTAAATGCAGGTAGTTCAATAAATATATATATGAAACAATAATAAAAATAGAGGAAAAGTTGGTATTTACACTAGAATAGAAAATCATAATGGTCATGTGATGAATTAAATTACTGTAATAAAAATGACATAACTTTAGTATAAGTTACGGAGTAGATTTTACAGACAATTAGCAGGAAATGGTCTGCCAATATATTAAATTGTTATTACCAGTTCAGTTTTCCTTGAGATTGTAAAGAAAATATATGAGAGAATTTAGTAAGGTGAAGAAATAAGTGAGTGTAGCAAAGGTTAGTCAGGTTTACAGAATGGACATAACCAGTGAGTTTTAAGGTGTATTTTGAGTTTTTGTATAAAGAGAGCTAGGGAAGAGAGTGATGTTAGTTCAACGGGAAGTAGGTTCCAGTCTTTTCCCACTGTGTTAGAAAAGAGGGAATTGCCAGCCTTGTTGTTAATTTTGGTTATGGTAGCTAGAAGCTTCTTAGAAGAGCGTAGTGAATTTAGGTTTTTATAGGGAATTATGAGATTTGATAGTATAGGAGTACTGTTAGTTTGGTAAAATATCTTGTGGGCCATGGTAAGTTGGGAAATTTTCAGAAGTTTTGAATTTCAAGCCAGCCTAGCTGCTTTAGATTTTGACAGTGGTGAGTTCGAAAGGGATTATCAGTGGCAAATCTGACTATGCTGTTATAAGCATGTTCCAGTTTGACAAGGTTATTCTTTTTGAGGTTAGTATATATGGGAGAAGCGTATAGAAGAGTAGAAATTAAATGTGAGTGTGCAATTTTGGTTTTGGCTGTTGGAGTTAAGAAAGTTTTGATTCGATATAAGGAGCCTATTTTCCTGTTGACAGTTTTAACAGTATTATTTATGTGACTATCAAATGTAAGATTGTTATCAGTAGTAATTCCTAATAGTTTGGTTGTAGAGTCGGGGTGAATGATAGTCTGATTGTTGGAAATGATAGGGAAATCTGTTGGGGTGGACTTACTGGTGGGTCTAAAGACAAGGAGCTTGTTTTTTTAGCATTGAGAGGGAGACAGCATTTAGTGAACCATGTTTCAACTGTGTTGAATACATTCTGAGTGAGGGAGTGTAGTGCAGATGGTGAGCTAGCTGAGCATATTAATGTTGAATCATCTGCATATTGAATGCAGGTGGCATGTGGGATTGTTACATGCAGGTCGTTAATAAAAAGAGAAAAAAGAAGTGGGCCTTGAATGGAGCCCTGAGGGACACCCAGGGTGACTGGTAGAAGGGATGATAGATTATGTTCCCAAAGGACTGCTTGCTGTCTATTGGATAGGTAGGACCTGAACCATTGAATGGCTAAAGAGTCAAGGGAGAATGATTCCAGAACGTTGATAAGAAGGGTATGGTTAACCATGTCAAATGCTTTGGAAAGGTCAATAAAGAGTGCTGATGAGAGGATGTTGTTATTTCGATTTGTATTTATGACATCTGTAAAGGATAACAGGGCTGTTGTGGTACTATGAGATGGCCTAAAGCCGTGCTGGCATTTAGCTGTTATGTTATTTTGTGTTGGATGTTTTAGAAGTTGATGATGAATGCATTTTTCCATGATTTTTGCTAATGGGGATAAGAGTGCTATTGGCCGGTAGTTGGAGTAGTCATTTGAGTTTCCACCTTTGTGAAGGGGAATGATATGGGAGATTTTCCAGATGTTTGGAACATAACCTTCCATAATTGTTTTGTTTATGAGGATGGATATAGGATATTACTTTGGCTGCTTTTTGGAGATATTCAGAAGGTAAATGGTCAGCAGAAGGGGTACATGGCTTGAGTTTTTGGATGTATTTATAGATGAGAGTGGTAGAGATTGGTTGCAAAGAGAAAGCTGGTAGAGTACTGGGTAAGGAAGTGGCAAGGTTTGAGGTATCTGGGGTAATTGTGTAAGAATACTACAAAAATCAATTGAAAACACATCCCACTCAAGAAACTGTACAACACCTAATTCATGATTATAAATCACACAAATAATGTTGATTTGCTCCACATTCTGTAGAAATGCAAATTTCCCATCTCTTATGAATATTACAGCAGTTGTGTAAGAACTTGACATAACAGTAGATTTTCCTACTGATTACTGTTGCAGTATTCCTTCCCTCCCTCCTTTGCCTCTACTCTTGCCTTCAGATCACAAACATAGATATATCTTTCTTGGGGGAGTTCCCTACTTGTTCATGCTACACCCCTACTGGCTGACCAGCTCTCTGTCTCAGTTGTCTTCAGGCTGCTGGCTTAGAGATAGTCTGAGGATCTTGCATATATATTCATCCTTATACCCCGATGCATGCCACTTGAGGTCATACCTTGGACACCATTGGGAAGGTAAAGCTTTGGAACCCCCGCCAAATGTCAGTGCCAAAATCCCATCTCTTATGAATATTACAGCAGTGATTAGTAGGACATCTGCTGTTATGGTAAGTTCTTACACAACTGTGCTTCATTAGTACTTTTAGTCTGTATGATCTAAATCATTGAGGAAAATATGGAATATTATAAACTCTCAGGAAATAATCAATTTACAGTAACCAAGATCAGCTTTGTTTAAGAGTAAGCCATAAATAGCTGGAAAATTTGCATTTCTAAAGAATGTGGAGCAAATCAACATTATTTGTGTGATTTATAATAATGAATTAAGTGTTGTACAGTTTCTTGAGTGGGATGTGTTTTCAATTGATTTTTGTAGTATCAGTTTTATATAATTATTTTCTGTGAAACATTCCCATGATTTCCAATAGGAAGAGATAAAATAGCAGTCTTGATAGCTATGGTTAATAAAGCAATACCAAATTCAAATAAATATAGATTTTTGAGACTTTAACCTGTTGATCTGATTGGAAACCATAGTTAAATTAAAATTTAAGCAGTTGCAAGATTTTATTAATAAGTGGTAAGTATTCTTTTGAAAGATTCATTTCAAGTCTGATTGAGATTGGAGGACCGATGAGAAAATTACCCAACAATGTATCATTTATTAATGGGTATGAAGTTACCCAACAATGTGTCATTTATTAATGGGTAGGAAGTTGCCCAACAATGTATCATTTATTAATGGGTAGGAAGTTGCCCAAAAATGTACCATTTATTAATGGGTAGGAAGTTACCCAACAATGTATCATTAATTAATGGGTAGGAAGTTACCCAACAATGTACCATTTATTAATGGGTAGGAAGTTGCCCAACAATGTATCATTTATTAATTGGTAGGAAGTTACCCAACAATGTACCATTTATTAATGGGTAGGAAGTTACCCTACAATGTATTTATTAATGGGTAGGTAGATAGATCTAACAACGTATTATTTAATTTGATGTTCAGATTAAGCTTTTTTGCCAGAAAGAAATTAAAATGTCTTCAATGTTAAGTAGATTTAATAATTTTTGGAAGACTAGAATAAGATTTATTAGAAAACTGTGAATTTTGAAATGTTAAGGTGTCTAGTCTTTGGGAAAGGAAGTACAGAGGGAATTATATCCATATATTTTTAAGCTGTTTAATTTGCTTTCCTTAAATTCCTGTCAGGAAAAATAGATATTTTAAAATAAGAGTTGGCTTACTTTTGCATGATTTTTTTTTACAAACATTGGTAATCCACAAATGCTAACGTGTTTTGAAATTGAGTTACATTTTGTTGCTGGTGCTGCTGCTGTATGTTCCTTTGCCAGTTCAGATGTTGGAACAGATTGCGTTTTAACTCCAGATTGTCAGCAGTGTCACTTAGTATGTATATTCTGTTTGAATGTGTGCACACTTGTGTGTCTGAGAATAGACCTTATATGTTTATCAGTCCTGCAAATTATGTTAAACCATTTAACGATTCATAGATACTTAAGAGTTAACTGAAACTTTTTCAGGTATGTGTATACAGGCATGTGAGAGTTAACTGAAAGTTAATTTACATTTTTGCAGGGGACAAGCAGCCCTGCACCCCCCACACCTCTTACTAAATAAATATACCAACCCCAAGATCACACTGCAGTGAGGAAAACAGTAAATTTCCCATTTCACACTGTACAGCAATCTCCATTCAAAACGTTCAGAGTTTCAAAACTTCAGTTTTATGGTCTCAACCATTTTCAGTTCGAAGCTTTGAAACTTCGAGCTTGTGAAGGGAATCGTTGTGTACACAGGCATGTGAGAGCTTACTGAAAGTTCTTCAGGTGTATGTACACAGGCATGTGAAAGTTAACAAAGTTCTTCAGGTGTGTGTAGACTCTTTCTGTAAATCTTTCTTTGGCTGAATTTTCATGGCAAAGAAGCAGGTTGTTTTAAAACATACCATACAGATTCACTTTTTTTAACAGAGTTTGTGAACTGGTTCATGGACTCATTTTAGTAACAATCTGAGTAAAAAGGCACGATGATATAAAAATATTAGAATATGTCAAAGGATAGCAGAAGTAAAAAACAATAATTGGACTGAATGTAACAAGCAGTGGCCAAAACACAAGAAAGCTCATACTTTAAAAAGAATACCTTGAATAAAGTAAGTATTTAACAGCCTAATTTTAGGAATCATGAAAATATGAACTGTAATGCACAAGGAAACTGGTTATAGAACGCATGGTAGAAATTGAATAGCTTGTGATGTTATAGTTCCCTTAACAGTTATACTTAAAGCTGGTAATTAATACAGATAAAAGTGTTAACTTCAAGTGGAATCAAAGCTTGAATATGCTGACAGATAAGGTAAGAAACATATAAAAACATGAATCAAAATAATAAAGATCACTTAGTTTCCATCTCCCTACTAACAGTTAAATTTTAATAGTCTGATGATAAAGCTTTTCACAACATTTTGCATAATTTAACTCATTCCTCACATTGGATGGAAGATAATTCTGTTTTATAGGAGCTGTTTAGAGAAGTCTGTGTCTCACTTTTCATTCAGCCAGGCTTGTGATCTTAGCTGAGGCTGAAAGGATTTGATTTCCACTTTATGGGTTAAGGGGGACAATATCTAGATGGAACAACTTGAACATATGGGTTGATAGGAGTATAGTTGCTCTAGCTATAACCGGGAACCATTAATCTTTCTTGTGAAACACAATGAGGTTTGGCTGGACAGGGAAATAAGTTTATAAATTACATTAACTACTGCTTTGATTGTGGCTCTTATATAAATTGAAGATGACCAGAGGGAGGGTGTATTCAGTTTTTTTGGAATTAATATGTTAACTCCGTTGGCCATTCTAGCATTCGTAGTAGAAAGATTAGCTGTTGTTTAGCAGTAATTGTTTTATTTATTTACTTACATACTGTTTGCTAACTTGGTAGATGGAGTGTTCTAGATAACCTTTTCAGCTGACAGTCAGGCTCAGAGGCAAGAAACATTGAAAGCAAACTTTAGTTATACACTTCAAATATGATACAGTGTTGCATTCACTTAGTTGCAAAACTTTAGAAAGTTTATATGCAGATCCAGTGTTGACTTTTTTGTCTGATTCAACAACTGGATTATCGGAACCCATAGCCAGCCTTAGGCATAGGCCAAGTAGGCAGCCACCTAGGGCGCAACTTTAGCAGGGGTGCTTTTCCCATATTTTGGATGGTGTAGGTAGACCAGGATGAGGCTACAGGGTGCTGTTGGGGAGGTACCAGTTGACCATTGAATATTCCCTGGAAGGCATTTTAAGCCGAGGTACTTGGAAACATCAGTAAATTATGATTATCCAAAATCATGGTTCCTGAAGTGCGTTTCTTTTTTACTATAAGGGAAGACACTTGGACTGATCTCTAGAGTCTGTTATAGAAGACACTGACTTTGATGAAGGGGAGGGTTCCCCACAATCCCCTCTGGAATATATCCCCGTTGGGGGACTGATGGAGTTGATGAAGCAAACAAGGAGTTGGTCCACTAAAGGCCCCTCTCCAGAAGAGTCTGTTCTTAGAGGCATTTGGAGTTGGCTGTTATACCTTCTGAGTGGTCACACCAGCTGATAAGCTCATAGATCTTGTCTTTCAGCAGATCTGGAAGGAAACTGATGTGGATGAGCCTATCCCATGCAAGTTAGATAAAATCTTATTGGCCCCCACGAATAACTCCCACTGAACTAGGGTCCCTAATAGGTGTCATGGTTGTTTTTGACAGCCATGAGAAAGGAGCTCTGTGAGGAGAGCACATCTGTTCATTCCTCCAATAGAGCATCTGGGGAGTTGGACAGATTTGGAAAATGGATGTGTGCTTCAGCAACATTTGCAGTCAGAATGCTGAACTACTTGGCTGATATGACTCAATTCCAGAGGGACACGATGAAGAAACTGTCAAAATCCATCTTGGGTAAACTGCCTGGAGATATCCAGAAGTCAGGGGAGTCCCAGCTTTATACCCTTCAGTTCATCAGTCCGTGACTAACGTGACCATAGATCTGCTTTTCAAAGCAGCTGATGACACAGCAAGGACAGCAGACACCAGCATTGCTCTCTGCCGGCGAGCCTGGATGCACCTATGCGATTTTGCAGAAGGCTTCAGGACATCCTTTATTAATGTCCCTTTTGATGACTCAATCCTCTTCAGATCCAAGATAAAAGAAATGCTTACCAGAAGAGAGCAGGAAGGCAAGACCTGCAGTTGTGATATGTTTTTCCATCCTACAAATAACTTTTTCTCAGAGCCAAAAGGGTGGAAAGAAATTATGGTTTCAAAAATCCTAGGGTTTTAACCAGGACACTTTTGTTGACAGCCCCCCTCCCCAGGGGATAGAGGGGGGAATAAATTTAACATACATCACAGCAGGAGCAGAGGCAGGCTGTAAAACCAAGGGTTTTGAAGTGTTTTTACACTGAAACCCTTCTAGAGATTCCAAACAATTGTATGACTGTCACACTCTAAAGCCAGTTGAGGCACGCTTATCCCTGCAATCACAAGACTAGCATGCCATCACCCATGATTCCTAAGTGCAGAGGATAATCAACAAAGGCTCCGTTATTCCCTTTGTTTCCTCTCCTCAGATGAGGGAAAGAATTGTACCCAGTCAAATGGAATTGGCAGTAGCAGTGGTTAGTAAAGCTGCTAGAAAAGAGAGTCGTCCAGGAAGTCCCACCAGACCAGCAAGAGGAACAAAGGCCTCTTCTGGACCTAAGCTATGTCAACCAGTTTGTAAAACAGATGGTCACAGATCACTCATTACTATCCCTTTTGAGGAAGGGCAACTGCATGTGCTCCACAGATCTCCAGGAAACCTACTGTCACATGAAGATAATGAAGCAGTCCTCCTCACTACATCAACCAGGGATCTAGACATCCAGCCATGTCACTCTTCACTTAGGGAGGACCACTGCAGGACTCTCAGGTGAAATCTTGCTTGGGGCACTAGTTGTGATGGAAGCTGCCACTGATCCCAGCAGCTGAAGAATAAGTATCACTGGGGGGTTGTAATGATCCGAATAAGTATTGCTGGGGGTTTGGAATGGTGCGAATAAGTATCGCTGGGGGTTTGGAATGGTGCGAATAAGTATCGCTCGGGGATTGGAATGATGCGAATAAGTATCGCTGGGGGGCTGGAATGATGCGAATAAGTATCGCTGGGGGATTGGAATGATGCGAATAAGAATCGCTGGGGGGCTGGAATGATGCGAATAAGTATCACTGGGGGATTGGAATGATGTGAATAAGTATCGCTGGGGGATTGGAATGATGCGGATAAGTATCGCTGGGGGGGTTGGAATGATGCGAATAAGTATCACTGGGGGATTGGAATGATGTGAATAAGTATCGCTGGGGGATTGTAATGATGCGAATAAGTATCGCTGGGGGGTTGGAATGATGCGAATAAGTATAGCTGGGGGATTGTAATGATGCAAATAAGTATCACTGGGGGATTGGAATGATGTGAATAAGTATCGCTGGGGGATTGGAATGATGCGGATAAGTATCGCTGGGGGATTGGAATGATGCGAATAAGTATCGCTGGGGGGCTGGAATGATGCGGATAAGTATCGCTGGGGGATTGGAATGATGCGAATAAGTATAGCTGGGGGATTGTAATGATGCAAATAAGTATCACTGGGGGATTGGAATGATGTGATTAAGTATCGCTGGGGGATTGGAATGATGCAGATAAGTATCGCTGGGGGGTTGGAATGATGCGAATAAGTATCACTGGGGGATTGGAATGATGTGAATAAGTATCGCTGTGGGATTGGAGTGATGCGGATAAGTATCGCTGGGGGATTGGAATGATGCGAATAAGTATCGCTGGGGGATTGTAATGATGCGAATAAGTATCGCTGGGGGGTTGGAATGATGCGAATAAGTATAGCTGGGGGATTGTAATGATGCAAATAAGTATCACTGGGGGATTGGAATGATGTGAATAAGTATCGCTGGGGGATTGGAATGATGCGGATAAGTATTGCTGGGGGATTGGAATGATGCGAATAAGTATCACTGGGGGGCTGGAATGATGCGGATAAGTATCGCTGGGGGATTGGAATGATGCGAATAAGTATAGCTGGGGGATTGTAATGATGCAAATAAGTATCACTGGGGGATTGGAATGATGTGAATAAGTATCGCTGGGCGATTGGAATGATGCGGATAAGTATCGCTGGGGGGTTGGAATGATGCGAATAAGTATCACTGGGGGATTGGAATGATGCGAATAAGTATCGCTGTGGGATTGGAGTGATGCGGATAAGTATCGCTGGGGGATTGGAATGATGCGAATAAGTATAGCTGGGGGATTGTAATGATGCAAATAAGTATCGCTGGGGATTGTAATGATGCGAATAAGTATCGCTGGGGGGTTGGAATGATGCGAATAAGTATCACTGGGGGGTTGTAATGATGCGAATACGTATCACTGGGGGATTGGAATGATGCAAATAAGTATCGCTGGGGGGTTGGAATGATGCAGAACCTCTGAAGCCATCTGATTCAGAGATACGATTCTAGATTATGGGAGACTGTCTGAGTAGTTGAGTCCAGGTGATTATCCCCAAGTGTCTCACACCAGTATGCAGGGAGTACATCAGTTGGAGGTTGACATCACTTATAGTGTCATCCATTCACTCCTACCACTTCCAGTAGCCACTTTAACCACAGACGCTACCCTTCTGCTGTGGCAGGGACATTTAGAAGGGAAGATGGTGTTGATTTTCAGTTACTGGGGCCAGCCTTGATTCACAATGTTGTGGCAGATAGACTAAGCAGGTCTGTTCTACTGCCCCACAAGTGTTTCCTCAGTCAGTCAGACGTGATGTTGATTTTCAGTTACTGGGGCCAGCCTTGATTCACAGTGTTGTGGCAGATAGACTAAGCAGGTCTGTTCTGCTGCCCCACAAATGGTTCCTCAGTCCGTCAGACGTGATGTTGATTTTCAGTTACTGGGGCCAGCCTTGATTTACATTGTTGTGGCAGATAGACTAAGCAGGTCTGTTCTACTGCCCCACAGGTGGTTCCTCAGTCAGTCAGACGTGATGTTGATTTTCAGTTACTGGGGCCAGCCTTGATTTACAGTGTTGTGGCAGATAGATTAAGCAGGTCTGTTCTACTGCCCCACAAGTGTTCTCAGTTACTGGGACCAGCCTTGATTCACAGTGTTGTGGCAGATAGACTAAGCAGGTCTGTTCTACTGCCCCACAAGTGGTTCCTCAGTCAGTCAGACATGGTGTTGATTTTCAGTTACTGGAGCCAGCCTTGATTCATAGTGTTGTGGCAGATAGACTAAGCAGGTCTGTTCTACTGCCCCACAAGTGGTTCCTCAGTCAGTCAGACGTGGTGTTGATTTTCAGTTACTGGGGCCAGCCTTGCTGCTGTCTTTCTGCTTCTTACCTAAACCACAAATGCAGCAACTACTTTGCCATAATTTCTACACAAGGATAGTCATTAAGGAATGCAGTGGTCCAAAGCTGGACCCCAGCTCTCCTTTACGGGTTCCTATCACGTCATCGAACTTTTACAAGTTCGAACCACATATGGTCGAGACCATATGTTCGAATTTGTTAAAGTTTGAGCGTGTGAATGGAAATCTCTATAGGTGGAGGTTTTCATTCACTTCAATGTGGTGCGATCTCAGAGTTGGTATGTTTAAGTAGCGGGGGGTGCATGGGGCATGCCCCCCTGCTTACAACAGTTTACTTTGTTGTCCGTTGTGTTTTTCTTTTTTTTTTTTTTTTTTTTTTTAGGTAGTCGAAGTTATGTAACTTTGAACATAATGGTTTGACCATTAGGTGTTTGAAGTTACTTAACTTCGACTATGTGATATAGACCCCTCCTTTATGTATTTCCACCCTTATGTCTGATAAGATTTCTACAGAAAGCTATGATTTGCAAGGCCAAAGTTATTCTTATTGCCCAGTTTTAGCCCAAGCAGGTTGTTCCCCTTTCTATGGCCTTATCTGGTACATCCCCCATGGATGTTGGACCCCCATCTAAATCTTCTTCATCACCTGTTTGTTAGCCACAGCAAGACTTGAAGAACCTGAAGCTAAGCCTTCAATTTTAATGGTGGCTGTCAGCTCCAGTCATCCTGATTTTGTCATCCTCACAAGTACCAAATACCAGGAAGGTCTACCTCAGCAACTGGAAAATGTTTATCATATGGGCTTATTCCAAATGTCTGGATCCCTTTTCATCCCCTCATCCATCTATTGTAGATTGTTTGGCAGAGTTATTTCACAATGGTGGCAGTTTCTCAGCTATCAAAGTCCAGTCAATAGCCATTTCCAATGTTCCTGTGGGACAGAACCAGACTTCCATTGCATCCTTAAAATTTTCCAAAGGTTTTTTTTGAAGGGAACTTTCCTCCTAACACCTACAGTTAGGGATCCAGTTCCTCCTTGGCACATTACTGTCATGCTCTGATTAGAGTTCCCTTTGAGCTTGCTTCTTAAGTGTTTGTAAAATGTCTTACCTGGAAGACGATCGTTTTGGTAGCTGTCATGTCTGGTAGGAGGATTTCTAGGTTGTAAGCACCGTCATGCGACCTCCTGTACCTTGTTTTTATTAATATTTATGAACGAATCCTCATTTCCTTTCATGCCAGTATTCTTCCCGAACCTCTCTAACAAAGGGTTATGGGATGCTCATCATCGACTTAAATTTTATTTGCATTGTACAAAGGATATCAGGAAGTCTGACCAGCCTTTTTTTGTTCTTTTTCAAAAGCTAAATTGGGTCAAGGATTCTGTAAACTTACATTGCCCAGGTGGCTTTCCAACTACATTGTTTTTGTTTATAACAAAATGGGATTAACCTTACCTGGCAAACTAAATGCTCATTCAACTAGAGTTTCTCAGTTTAGATTCATCAAGAGCAGGTCATACTCAACCTGGAGGATTTTTTTTTTTTGAAACGGTCACCAAAGCAATGGATAAAGGCAAAAGAGTACACAGTGCATATCTCGGCCTGGCCAAATCTTTTGATTGACGTATATCCCCACTCGGGTATTGTAAAAAATCTAAATAAATTGGGAATAAACTCCTGTCACCTGCTGGATTGTCAGCTGGCTCACAGATAGGACACAGGTAACCAAAATCGGGGAACTTACCTCCACAAAGAGACCAGTCACCAGTGGAGTGTCCCAGGGTTCTATGCTGTGATCTCTCTGGTTTGGCATCCACTTTTCTGAAGTAAAAGTCAATACCAAGGGGTTCTGGTTGATTAAGTTTGTAGATGACTGCAAGCTCAGAGCAGTCATTGAATCACCAAATGACTTAACCAGTCTGCAGGAAGGTTTGTATTTCATATCTGAAAGCACTAAAATCACTGTCACTATTCTGTTTCATACAGACTACTCAGAGGTGATATGCATACAAGGCAATCTCTGACCCTGCTTTATTGGAAATGCTTTGCATATCCATAAATCAAATGGTACACGGGTTACTCACTCTAAAGACCTTAAACTGGTATGTGATATTAATAGACACTGCTGGAGGGACAGATTGTCTCCCAGAGTTTACCACACCTTTGGAACAGACTCCCACTTCATGTCAAACAGAGCACCTCATTGGCCTTCTTGAAAGATAATTTGGACGATTGGATGGGTAACCTTAATTCACTCCAGGGGTTCCACCTGTTTCCCTCTCGGACAGGGGCAATAGGTGCTGAGCATGGAAATAAGGGTAGAACTTGGCTAGGCTTGTAAGGCCCCTAGGGACATTAGCCTAGTAACTTCCTATGATATCTTAACTGCTTAGTTCACACTGCAGCTGTTAAGATATTAACCCATTTTTCCATCTTACCTTTAAAATTTGCAACATCTACTCCAAGACCACCAATTACTGGAGAGCCCACATTCTGCCTCTCGGTAGTCACCTTGGGATTAGTGCTTCTGTTTTGTTCCTGAGAGAAGGAGAGCAGGGACATCATTTCCTGGAGACTGCTGATCTCTGGAAAATATAACAACTGCATCATAGGTGCCATCTAGGAATGTGTGCTTATATTTTGCTCCTGGTGAGAGAAGAAGCAGAGTGCACTGATTCCTGACTGTTTCTGGTTGGGTAAGGAGTGTCTGTGCTTGACATTCATGATTGGTCTAGTGGTTATTCAAGGCATCTGTGTGGAAGAGGCTACCAATAAGCCTACAGAGTCTTGCATCATCTGGGACAAGTCTGTGGATCACCAAACAGGCTGTGGCCTGCTTCTCATCTTGGGATTGGTGATGATGTTTTGCTTCTGGTAAAAGAAGAAGCAAAGGAACATTGTATTGCAGCAGAGTGAAGCTGTGGTGAGACCAGCTTTAGTAGTAGCCAGAGAGTAGTCATGCACATGACTCCCCTCTTTTCATCATTCTTGACCAGCTAATTCTTTGTTTTCAGTAAGTACTTCTTGATTTGTTTCTAACTTCAGAATGTATTCCTAAATACTTTGTCCATAAATCATCAGGGTCTACTTATTAGTTTCCCCTCAAGTGTTTGGCAGTGCCCTGTATAGACAGACACCTTAAGTGAAAATGTTCCTGTAAAAGCACGATTGAAATTTTACCAATGCCTAACTGCACACAGGACATCTAGTTTGCAGTTATAAGCACTGACCCCAAAGTTGCAAACTGGATACTCCTGACTTTGTTTTATATTCTCACTCCAGCTGTCTAATCAGTAAAAAGGGTCTGTTGCCATAGATATAAACTTTCCCACTATCTCTTTTGCCAGCTGGGTAGGTATGGACAGCCTGAGGAAATGCAGAAATTGCCTCATGTTTACTGACAACCAGTTAATTCTCAAACAAACTGATATGGGTATGTGAGAGAGATGTACCTCCTAGACAAAGTATACATAACAAATACCCTCAGCAGCCGTGACTGCACTCTTTCAAAACAACACCCAACATATACAGCTACATCTCATGGAGCCTTTTCTTCTAAGCCCATAAGGCAAGCCACGACACAATCCAACTTTCTTGTCATTGGAGACCCCATTGTCATGTCCCTCTCACCAGGCTGAATAAGGAGAAAGTCATGGTCAGTTGCTTAACAGGGGCTAAGATGTACCACATTACGTATGCACCCAGGTCATTGGACCACAACTACAAGTATGACTCCATCATAGTCCATGTGGGAGTAAATGACCTGAGACGTGCCTCCCTAGGCTATATGAAGAGAGGCATCATGGAGCTCTCAGAATACGTGTCCCAGGCTGGTATGACCCTAGCACCGAACAGCATTTTACTTTCTCCAAGGATGATGCCATGATAGAAACAAAAAAATGACTGACCTTAAAAATTGGCTTAGTTTCTGTTGTCATTCTAAGTGGATGCAATGTTTGTCGGCATGGAATGAGATGGTCAAGTGACCACGCTGCTTTGCCAGGGATGGTCTGCACCTCTTACCTCTAGGCTTTTGAATATTTCCTAAAACATTGTCATCCCCATTGCTTTTTATGAGTAATTGCAAACTGAAAGTACTTTCGACATAGTAAATCAAAACCAATAAAATCTAGAGGTATTACTACTCAATGCTAGGAGTCTAAACAAAAAAATTCCACTTGCTAAATGCTCTCTTCACCCTAGAGAATGCTGATGTCTGTGCGGTCACTGAGACATGGTTTAAAGCTATGGAGAGCACACCAACAGTGCAAGGTTATAATGCCTTCCACACATTTAGACCAGCTACTGCACAGGCAGAGATTAAAGGTGGAGGTGTCTCGAATTACATCAAAAATACATCTACCTCAAGGCTGGTCAGACAGGATAATGCAATTGGGCTTCTCCATGTTCAAATTACCATAAGCAAAATCCAGTACCACTTCCTTGCAAGCTATAGGTCCCCCTCTATGACCCAGAAAACTTACACCATGTATTTAAACTTATTGAAAGCCTTCACCATCCAACTCAATACCATAATTATGGGTGTCTTTAATTACCTCACTATTAACTGAAAATCCTATATGACACCAGATGTACAGGCACAGAGATTCCTGGATTTTGTAAACACAAACTCCCTAGACCAGACAGCATCCAGGGGTGTAACCATATTGGATCTGGTCCTCACTAATATGGGAGACTGCTGCACACCTCCTAGTGTAGTGTCTTCCCTGGTAAGGTCAGACCATAAAATGGGCTCCTTTGAAGTAAAAATAAAAACTGGACCCCCAGCTAACTCTGGAATCTCCAGGAACTACTGTAAGGCTAACTTCCTGTTATTAAGTGATAACCAGGCAAAATTTCAAGATCCCATAAACCCTGCGAACACTGCAGCCTATGCAGAACTGTTCACAGAAACCCTATACAAGCATGTTCATAGCTACATAGAGGCAGTTATACCCACCAAGAAGAAGTGTAGAACTAACTCAAAAAAACAAGCCCCCCTGGTCGAATCACAAAATCCGTAGGTTGTAACAGAAGGAAGAAAATCATGGCAAAAATTAGGAGGTGCAGCACCCAGCAGGATAAAATCACTCTCAACAAACTAAACAAACAACTCAGAGGACAAACAAAGACTACCAAAGCCAAATTTGAGGTAAATTTGACCTCCCAGACTAAGGACAACTACCAGACATTCTTCATCTATGTCTGCAACCTCAAAGAAAGTACACAATTGTGTGCAGAGCTCATTGTAAATGGAAACACCTATACTGAGCTAGAATACATAGCAAACCTACTGGCTTAGAAGTTTAGCTCCAACTTTACCCCTCTCTCCCTTCAACCTTCTGTCAGGAAATATCATCAAATATACCTCCCCCTGCTATCATTAGGAAACAGATCCTTAAATTTTTCTCTAAGGCCAAGAAGAAGACAAGGAGAAGGTTAACACCCACACTACACCTCAAGCAACACATAGCCCTTCTAAACCCGCACCACCAACACCCACATATAGCAACACTAAATCCACATATGCAGAGGCCCTTAACTGTCACCTGCCCAAGCAATAAAGACCTCTGAAGCTGAAATGCAAACAAACACCAATCACAACCAACGTGTCACATAGTTCACAACACCAGTGTGCCACCCAGCAACAGCCCCTAAGGCAAGACAATGTACCTAACACTTTAGTCATAGGTGACTCTATAGTCCGGCACACTGATGTCCCTCTCACCAGGTTGAATAAGGAGAAAATTACAGTCAGCTGCCTGTCGGGTGCCAGGATCTGCCACATAACGCATGCACTCAAGTCACTCCACAACAAGTACAAATATGACTCTGTCATTGTCCATGTTGGAGTGAATGACTTGAGACATACCTCCCTGGACTACATGAAAAGAGACATGGAAGAGCTCTCAGATCATGTGGCCCAGGCAGGTATGACCCTAGCCCTGAGTAGCATCCTACCTTCGCCCAGAATGATACCACAATATAAGGATAAAATGATTGACTTCAACAATTGGCTAAGCTTATGGTGTCATTCAAAGGGGATCCAGTATCTGTCTGCCTGGGATGACATGATTGACAGACCACAATGCTTTGCCAGAGATGGTCTGCACCTGTCGCCCTTGGGATTCAGGTTACTGGCTAAGGCTCTTGCCAACCCTATAGTGCCTTTTTTAGGCAAACTTCAAAGGACAAAACCACCACCGTAACAGGTACAAGCATGCAAAATCTGAAGGTAATGCTACTCAGTGCTAGAAGTCTAAACCTCAAAATGCACTGTCGAGGCACTCCTAAAATGGAGAACATCGATATCTGTGCAGTAACTGAGACCTGGTTCAAGGCTCCAGAGAGCACCCCTGCAATACCAGGCTACAACTCTTACCACACTTTTCGGCCACCAAACCAGGCCGAAACACTAAAGGTGGAGGAGTGTCAATATTCACCAAGGATATTCACACCACCAGGCTAGTTGGCCAACACAATGTGTCTGAAATTCTCCAGGTGCAACTAACACTAGGTAAGACTGCAATCCAAATTGTAGCTTGCTACAGATCCCCCACCATACCCCAAGATTCTCACTACACCTTTCTAAACATACTGGAAAATATTAAGATAGAACCAAACACCCTAATACTGGGTGATTTTAACTACCCTGCCATTAACTGGGAAAACTACTCAATTCCCAACACCTTTGCGCAACGGTTCTTGGAATTCATAAATTCCAATGCCCTGGATCAACTAATCCATAGTCCCACCAGGGGCTCCAATATCCTAGACCTGGTCATTACCAACATGGGAAATCAATGCTCCATACCTATGGTCACCCCCTCGTTAGTCAAGTCTGGCCATAAGCTAATCACCCTTAACATCCACATCCCACCCCCACCCCCCCAGTAAAGAAACCACCGTAAAAAACTTCTCCAAAGCTAACTTCATGCTACTCAAGTCAGAAGTGACAAACTTCATGACACCCATGCAGACGGGAACTGAAAGTTCAACTGTTGAATCCTACACTAAGACATTGTATGAGCACATCCACTCATGCATGAATCGTGCCATCCCAAATAGAGCCAAAATGCACTCATCCAAAAAAAGGAAGCCAATCTGGTGGTCCCCTGCCATAAACAAACTTTACAACAAAAGGAAGAAACTTTTGCATAAAAGAGGAAAATCTGTATCAGAGGAAAATCAGTAAGAAACTGAGATGCCTCATAAAATCCTCCAAAGCTAGTTACGAAAATAAAATTGCCAAAGATTCCAAAGACAACCACAAAGCATTCTATAACTATGTCAAGAATCTAAATGGCAATGCTCAGATCTGCTCTGAGCTAAAACAGAATGGCATTAAATATACTTATCCGAAGGATATTGCCAATATCCTGGCAGATCGATTCAGTGCCAACTTCACCCCCCTCTCACCCCCTAAATGGCCCATCTCAATACCGGAAGATTGCCAAATTCCAGTAATAACGGCCACACAGGTACAAAACGCACTCTCTAAAGCCAAGAATACAGCATCCATGGGACCAGATGACATCCCGGGCTGTGTACTACATGAACTACAATATGAACTGGCACCTCACCTAAGTGTCATGTTTAATCATAGCCTCACCTCAGGTTTCGTGCCCACTGAGTGGCGCAGAGCTACAGTTATCCCAATCCACAAGGGGGATCCACCTTGGATCCCAGAAACTACCGTCCCATCAGTCTGACAAGCCTTATCTGCAAGGCCATGGAGCGTATTATCATGGAACTTATAAACAAAGACATTGGCAACCTTCAAACACTGGACCCCACCCAGTTTGGGTTCGTGAAGGGCCGATCTTGTCTCCTGAACCTGATTGACTTCTTTGAATCAGTCTCCAGAGCCATGGACAAGGGTAAGGTGGTCCACACAGCCTATCTAGACCTTGCCAAGGCCTTTGACACCATCCCCCACTCTGGAATCATAGATAAACTTACTAAGTTGGGCATTAATCCCTATGTCACCCAATAGGTTGCTAAATGGCTTACTGATAGAACCCACACTGTAAAAGTAGCCGACTCCAAATCCAGCTCCAGACAAGTGACAAGTGGAGTACCTCAGGGTTCAGTCCTGGGGCCGCTCTTGTTTGGCATCTACTTCTCTGAAGTACAGGTCAACACTAAGGGACTCTGGCTAACAAAGTTTACAGATGACTGCAAACTGGGAGCCATTATTGAATCCCCAAATTATGTGGATACAGGGCCTTACAGAAACAGATGCTTGGTGCCAGAGCCATGGGCTCAAGCTCAATGCCAAGAAATGTATTGTTATCCCCTTTGGGAAAAACATGTATCCATGAATTACCATATAGGTGGCAGTACACTAAACACAGAAAGTGTGATAAGAGACTTAGGAACACAGGTGGACAGTGGTCTCACCTTCGATAACCACATTGCCACAACAGTCAGGAAATCCTTCTATGTGGCACACCTCATCACGAAGGGCTTTTCATCCAGAAAAAAGGAGGTCATTGTCCCACTGTACTCATCCCTCATTAGACCCATTATAGAATACAACGCCCCATTTGGTATGTACCTCTCAAGACATCTGCAACAACTGGAAAGGCCTCAGAAATACCTCACTAAAAGAATCACAGGCCTAAAGCAGATGCCCTACGCTGACCGCCTTAAAAAACTCCAGCTATACTCTGTCACATATCGTCTACTCAGAGGTGATCTCTGCTTAACATACAAGGCCATGTCAAACCCAGAGCTGTAAGAAATCCCAATCCCTCAGACCTACACGCTCCAGGGATCTAAACCTTGTCATCACAATAAACAAAACATGCTGGAGGGATAGGTTCCTGACCCAGAGACTCCCCAGACTCTGGAATAGATTGCCCATACTTGTCAAGCAGAGTGCCTCTTTGGACCTCTTCAAGAGGAACCTTGACGATTGGATGGGAGAAAGGAAATTCACCCCAGGGATCACGTCAGTCGCCCTGCTAGACAGTGGTCCAGGAAAGTAAATAATGTGGGAAGAAATAGCCAGGGAATTGTTATGGCTAGGCTTGTATAGGCCCTAGGGCTGATAGCCTAGTACCAACCTATGAACCTATGAAGAACACTGTATCAGTGCACCCAGACAGTATCCCAGGATGCCATCTAAATAGCATGAAACATGACCTATAAGGCTGTCTGGGAGTAATATTTAACTATAACCTCCAAATAGACTTCATGCCTCATTAATGGAGAACAGCAACAGTCATTTCTTTGCACAAAGGTGGACCATCTACAGACCGTGAAAACTATAAAGACCTATAAGTCTCATATGCAAAGCCTTGAAAAGAATTATCATGGAAATGATCAATAATGGCATAGTAAACCTGACATGGGACCCAACCCAACTTGGTTTCATCAAGGGCAGGTCATGCCTACTCAACCTAGTGGACTTTCTGAAAAGGTTAACAAAGTAGTAGATGAGGGAAGATTGGTTCACACTGCCTAGCTTGACCTGGCTGTGAAGACTGGTATAGATGGGTGAAGGCTGCCAGCCTAGCCAGATAGAATAGTTAATTCTATCATTTGTAAATATGAATGTTGAACTATAAACTTGTTTGTTTGAATGAAAGCATATGCTGTGAAGTGTTGAACTTACAACAATGTGGCAACATTGCCATCTGCTGTAAAGAAAGCTAAGTCAAGCATTTCTTGTTGGCCCTTTGAAATTAAAATTATTTCATCACTGCCTCTGAAGTTTACAATTTGGCTCTGGCTGGACTAGATGAAGGCTTCCTGCTTATTGTTTTAAGGCTGAAGTTAATGACCACAATTTACATGTGGAATGTCCTTTATTGCTCAAACTGTAAAAGAATGTAAATGCAGTTTCTGTCAGCCTGGTAACACCAGGAAGGTGTAAAAGATGATGTAATGTTTAGCAGAACTGAAGTTTCCATTTAAACAGTGAAAACAAGAGATTATTAAGCATTTTTATCTTGATATCCAACTCACAGCACTACCTTATGCTCTCCTTATGTAAGTAGTATGTTAGAACTATGTTTTCTCCTAGAAGTAACTAGGAATTATAAAGATTAGACTGTTTTTCTGTGATGTCAGAACTGTACTACTGATTTATTTTAAGTATTTCTGTTTGATCTCTGAACTCTTTTGACTAGCACTGTCTAGTTGAAAGTATTGTCTTGTGGTTTTAATTATGTATTATTAAATATTTTAAAACCTTTTAACTGTGGCTGGGTTTGTGTAGAGATAATTTAAGCTCTAGAGTACATTCCATATTTATAGAGTTTACTGTCCAAGATGCTCCAAATATGCTTTGACTGTTTAGTCACATTGGATAATAATATTTGGGCACCCTTTTAAGGGCCTTTGAGTAGCTGATATTTATTAGTGGGTGGTGGCAGCTGGTACTACTGTATAGTCTGGGTAAAAAGGGACACAGCTGGAGAACCTGTGCCAGCCTTCCCCAGAAGTGTCTGTGTGGTTGTGTAAACTCTTATCTCAAAGTGTGTGTGTGTCAGCTACTTGGGCAGGGACACGAAGCACTGGTTGGACAGAGAGTTGGCTGGAGATTTTAAGTTGCCCACTAGGCTGAGATCTGGACCCTATAGCTGTGCCAGTGGGGAGTCTTAATGGGGACCAAGGGAGCGACCAACCCCAGACTGACTGTGATCTCTGTGTGCTCTTAAGGGAAATTGCACTTTACTTTGTGTATTTGTTATATATTCCTCTCATATGTGTTAGTGGTGAAGACTGAGGCTCCTTGATTGCTGGGCCAGGGTACGGGCATCACATATTAATTGGTGGCAGAGGTTGGGATATCCTCACATTTGTGTTTGGCAGTGGTGGGATATCCACATCGCATATTAAGTAGTTGGCAAATACTATTTGGCTCGTAGTGGTGTGGGTAGAGTGAATCCTGTAGCTTGTGTACAGTGAGCTTTGAAGGTGTTTTGTACTCTAAAACAGTCATGCAGTGAATACTCAGGGTTCAGATCACAATTATTTTATTTTTTTGTTAGCTTAGTCAGGGTGAGCAGGCAGCATGTCAGCAGAGGAGTATGGAAAGCTGACAAGGAGCCAGCTGGCGGAGATGTGCCAGGCTAGGGGACTGGTGCATGGAAACCTGACTAAGGCAGACCTGATTGCAGCCTTGGTTACAGCTGCATCAGAAAACAGCAACCAGGAGGACAATCAGACTGGCAGTGGAAATATAATTCCCTCAGAGAATGGACAGCTCAACCTTTCTGCGGTGGACTTAAAAATCCAGCTGGAGCTAAAGAGGCTTGAGTTGGAAGCCAGGCGTTTGGAAGTAGAAGCAGCTGAGAGACTGAGGAGTCTACAGGCTGAGGATAACAAGAAACTGTTACATCTGGAAGCTGAGGAAAAGGAAAGACAGAGGCAGCATGAGAAGGGGATGCTGACTCTTCACCAGAGTCATGGAGGTAATGGGGAAGGGAGTAACTGGACCCCAGAAGCACAAAAGGTCAGTAAATTTATTTTGCAGTTTAAAGAGGGGGATAATGTTTATAGTTTCATTCATATGTTTGAGAGAGTATATAAACAGTATGAAGTTGACCAAGGGCTCTGAGTACGGTTCTTGAACCCTTACCCTATGGTAAAGCTGTAACTGCATTATCTAAAATACCTGACGTTGCATGTTTTGATTATAGGTTCATAGGTAAGTACTAGGCTATCTACCCGAGGGCATCTATAAGCCTAGCCAGAATGTGTTGGCTTTCGTCACCCCCTTAGATTAGTTCCCTGTGCCTTAGTCCAGCAGAGCCATTAGTTCCCTGTGCCTCAGTCCAGCAGAGCCACTGCAGTGATCCCCCAGGTAAATTTTCTGTTTCCCATCCACTCTTCAAGGTTTCTCTTGAAGAATGTTAGTGAGGGGCTCTGCCTAATGTAGCTTGGAATCCTGTTCCAAAGCATGGGGAGTCTCTGGGACAGGAATCTATCCGTCAATTCTGGGTTGGACATGGCCTTGTATGTCAGGCGGAGATCACCTCTGAGTAAGTGGTATGCAACTGAGTACAGCTGGAGTTTCTTCAGTCGGACTGCATAGGGCATATGTTTGAGGCCAGTAATCCTCTTGGTGAGGTACTTCTGTGGTCTTTCCAGCTGTTGCAGGTGTCTTGTAAGGTACATCCCAAATGGGGCTTTGTACTCTCTGATGGGTCTGATGAGTAGAGGGGCACAATAACCTCTTTGTTCTAGATATGAACCCTCTTGTGATTAGGTGGGCCACATAGAAGGATTTTTTAACCACCTTGACAATATGACTATCAAAGGAGAGATTATATACTTGGGTCCCCAGATCCCTTATTACATTTTTTGTATTTAGGGGACTACCACGTATGTGGTAGTTCACTGGTACTTTGGTCTTTCCAAAGGGGATGACTATGCACTTTTTGGCATTCAACTTGAGGCCATGATTTTGACACCAGGTATCCGTCTCAGTGAGACCCTTCTGGAGGATGTCTGTATCAGCTGGAGAGTCAATTATGGCCCCCAGTTTGCAGTCGTCTGTGAACTTGGTCAGCCATAGTCCTCCTGTGCTTGCTTGTACCTCTGAGAAGTATATACCGAACAGAAGTGGTCCCAGGACTCAGCCCTAGGGGGCGCCACTTGTACCTGGTTTAGAGTTGGACCTAGAGCCTGCAACTCTCACCGTGTGGGTTCTATCCGTGAGCCAATTGGCAACCCATCTCGTGATGTAGGGGTTTATATTCAGGCAGGTGAGCTTGTCTATAATACCAGAATGGGGAATGGTGTCGAAAGCCTTTGTGAGGTCTAGGTAGGCTGTGTGGACCTCCTTTTCCTCATGTAAAGACTTGGTAACTGTCTCAAAGAAGTCCACCAGGTTTAAGAGGCATGATCTGCCCTTAACAAAGCCCAACTGGGTAGGGTCCAATGTTTGAAGGTTCCCAATGTCTCTGTTAATGAATTCCATGATGATGTGCTCCATAGCCTTGCAGACCAGGCTTGTCAGGCTTATACGGTGATAGTTCCCAGTGACTGTTGTGGCTTCACCTTTGTGGAGCGGGATAACTGTTGCTGTGCGCCACTCTATGGGTACGTAGCCTGTAGAGAGGCTGAGTTTGAACAGTGTGTTTAGGTGAGGGGTTAGTTCATTTTGGAGCTCGTGTAAGACACAGCCTGGGACACCATCTGGTCCCATTGAAGCTGTATTTTTGGCTTTGGATAGGGCTGTTTTAACCTGTGTGTCAATGATTGCCGTGGAGCACTACATTCTTCTGGTATTATTATGGGCCCTATAGGGGGTGAAGTTTGCACTAAACCTGTCTGCCAGAATGTTGGCAATATCAGTCGGTTCAGTGTATTTTGTGCCATTCTGCACTAATTCAGAGCAGATCTGAGAGTTTCCACTTAGGTTCTTGACATAGCTAAAGAACGCTTTGTGGTTATCTTTAGGTCCTTGGCAATTTTTCTTTCAAAGTAGCCTTGGATTATTTTATGAGGGATCGTAGTTTCTTGCTGATACTGATCAGGGATGTCTTTCCTTCTTGGGATTTTACTCTTTTCTGCACTAGTTTCCTCCTTCTATTGTATAGCTTGTTTATGGCAGGGGTCCACCAGACTGGTTTCCTTTTCTTGGAGGAGTGAGTCTTGGTTTTGCTTGGGATAGCACGATCCATGCATTCTTGCAGATGCTCACAGAGTGCCTTTGTAAGGGATTCAGCAGCTTGGACAGCATTGTCCTTTAGCATGAGGGCTGTGAACCTTTCCACCTCAGTCTTAAGTAACGTGAAGTTTGCTTTTGAAACATTTTTCACGGTGGTTTCCTTGATTGGGGGTGGGGGCGGAATGTGGATACCCAGAGTGATTAGTCTATGGTCTGATCTAACCAGCGAGGGTTTGACCTCTGGTGTAGAATACCGGTCGCCCATGTTGGTGATGACCAGGTCCAGTATGTTGTCACCTCTGGTGGAGGTTTTGACCAGTTGATCCAGGGCATTCGAGTTTATAAATTCTAGGAAGTGTTGGGCAAGGGAGTTAGTACTTGAGTAGTTCTCCCAGTTAATGTTTGGGAAACTGAAATCACCCAGTGTTAAGGCTTTTGGTAGGACCTTCATATTTTCCAGTGTCTCCAGAAACACGGAATGGGGGTCCTGGGTCATGGTGGGTGATCTGTAGCAAGCTTCAATATGAATTGCAGTTTTGCCTGTTGTTAGTTGCACATGGATGATCTCTGAGGCATTGTGCTGTGCCACTAACCTGGAGGTGTGGGTATCCTTGATGAATATGGATACATCCCCACCTTTTGTGTTTCGGTCTGGGTTCTGTGGCCGGAAAGTATGGTATGAGTTATAGCCTGGTAGTGCTGGGGTGCTGTCTGGAGCCTTAAACCAGGTTTCTGTTACTGCACAGATATCAATGTTCTCCATACTGAGGAGTGCCTCAAGTGCATGCATTTTGAGGTTTAGTCTTCTGACACTGAGTAGCATTACCCTCAGTTTTTGGTTACTTGTGCTATTTACGGTGGTGGGTTTGTCTTTTGAGCCTTGCCTAAAAAAGGCACTGTGGGAGTGGCAAAAGACTTGGCCAGTATTTGAAAGCCTAAGGGTGACTGTATACTGCTGTAAAGAAATGTCTTTTAGAACTGTTTAAGCTAACACCTGAATGAAACATATAGGAAAATGTTTTGTGAGAATAGACACAAGGCAGATGAAAGTGTGTGTGAATATGTTGCTGAATTGAACACTTATTTCCATAGGTGGGTGAGTGGATGTCAGGTCACCACTTTTGAAGGGCTGGCAGACCTTTTGGTGAGGGAATAAGCCCTTAGCACTTTGCCTGAGGACATGAGGATCTAGTTAGCTGATAGACAGTGTGCTACTTCAGATGAGTTGGGGAAGAAGGGAGACCTATACCTGGCAAGCAGGGCAGCCTTGCACTGGAAGGGGACCCCCAGTACTGCTCATGGGTCTAAAGTAATCCATGGTGGGCAGCACAGACTGCTACAACCAAATCTGCCAGTAGCAGGGGAAGCCACTAGTCCAGGTACACGTCCAGGAGCTAGGGTTAAATGTTTTGAATGCAAACAGTGGGGCCATGTGACATACAGGTGTCAACGGAGGCAAGTTGGGGAACAACAGGTGAGGGAGCCAGTTAGTGGGAAAGATAAAATGCCAATAGTACGTTGTCTTGGGACAACAAGGGTACCAAACTACCACCAGAGGCTATATCCTATTGTAGTGAATGGCAAAGAGGCCATTGCCAAGAGAGACACAGCTTCTGATATAACCACTGTAAAGCCTGCAATGTTTACAGAGGAGCACTACTTGCCTGGGCAGTCTACTCCAGTCAGGGTTTTTGGAGGGATCCCATTCCAAATACCTTTGAGTAGGGTTCACCTTGACTGGGATGGTGGAAAAGGAAGCCAGCAAGTAAGTGTGTTTGAGGATATACCTGCAGATGTCCTGATAGGGAATGATTTTTGATAGTGCAGTACCCTGTGCTTGTTCAGTTACACGCAGTCAGGCTTTGAGACAAGTGTGGGTCTGGTAGCCTGGGAGAGACCCAGATAGACTGCATATTGCAACCAGGACTGGTGAGGTGGTTACTTCAGGGAGTGAGCTGTGCTGTAGCAGTGAGACTGAAGGTGAGCCACAGCTGCTTATGGGTACTGATGGTCCCTTGGACAGAGTGACTGCAAAGGTAAAGGTGAGTAGTAGTACCTGGGCTGACAGTGAGGCACCACTGTCAGAGGATGCCAGACTTCCTGTGGAAGGGGAGCTGGAAAGGGTTACAAGGAGAGAGTTGAGACAGGCTCAGCTCTCAGCTCTCAGACCCTACTTTGCAAGGCCTGAGGCAGGTAGCTAGGGAGGCACCAGATTCTCAAGGAAAGGGGGAATCTATATACTGGGACCAAGGGTTACTGCACAGCGAGTGGGCCCCTGAGGGAGGGCTAGAAGGTGAGAGAGTACAGCAGTTTGTAGTGCATAGAGCTGGCCAACTTCTCCTGTCTTTCTCACTAGGCAAAAAACGGAATTCCGTTTCCTCCACACTAAAAACCATACCAAACTCAGAAAACTTTAAAACCCAATTATTCAAACACCTGTCCACTAAATGGAAATGTACCTGCCTTCACTCAACCTAATCAAACGGAATTCTCTTTCTGGTTCCCAAGCTCTACAACTCTCATAGTTATCTTCCTATGAGCCTATCTAAGCCCTCAACAATTTCTATAGCTTCTCTGTAAGCTTTCACCTCCTACAGCTACCCTCACACAGTCCAGCCTTGTAAATAGCATTCTACTCTTAATGTGTGTATGTAAAGCTTATTTACATTTTCTTAAAAGGTTTGTATGTAAACTGTTTCCACACCTAACACATATCTGTTTTCCTCAAATGAAACTGTATGATCCCTACCTTCAAGCTTAATGAATTTAAGTATGCATGATATAGAATGCATTTATGAGTAACTATTCTGCATAATATTATCTTTAATATTAACTATCAATTGTATCTAAATTGTATAATGCATCTTGTAGATTTTCTCTCCGGGCCTCCACTGAAAATGGGTCAGTTCAGCCCATTGGACTTCCCCGGTAATCAAACTGCAAAAAAATAAATAAATAGAGCCTACCATCTGGCGCTTCTAGCCATAGCCCATGATATTCCCTTTGCAGGTCATATGGGCATAAAATGTACAAAGAGGCATATTATGCAGACGTTCTGTTGGCCTGGAATTTCCAGAGATGTAACAGGGTACTGCAGGACCTGTGAGCAGTGCCAAAAGGTAGGCAAGGCAGGAGACACTGAGAGAGCTCCTTTGATGCCTTTGCCTGTGATTGAGAAGCCATTTCAGAGGGTAGCTATGGATATTTTGGTTCCTCTGTGTACCCCAAGTTCCACAGGGAAAAAGTATATCCTAGTGGTAGTGGATTATGCTACACGATACCCTGAGGCAGTGGCTTTGTCCTTCATTGAAGCAGAGATGGTGGCAAATGCTTTGTTAGAGATTTTCAGCAGGGTAGGTTTCCCAAAAGAAATACTGTCTGACAGAGGTGCCAATTTCATATGAGACCTGCTGGCTTGTCTGTGGAAGTCCTGTGGGGTGAAGCACATGAAGACCACCCCCTACCATCCCCAGACTATGGTCTTGTTGAGAGGTTAAACTCTGCAATCAAGTCCATGCTATGGGCATTTGCAGATCAGTTTAAGAAGGAGTGGGACAAATATTTGCCCCATCTGTTGTTTGCTTACAGAGAGGTTCCCTAGGAATCCACAGGTTTTTCTCCCTTTGAGTTGCTGTATGGGCATTGGGTGAGGTGACCTCTAGATTTAATTCGAGATGAGTAGGAAGGTGAATGCGAGTCTCACAAGGAGTCTGTTGTGGCATACTTCCTAAACCTCAGGACAAGGCTCAGGGAACTCATGGGCTTGGCCCAGGAGAACCTGGCAGAAGCCCAACAGCAGAAAAATGTCTGGTATGACAGGAATGCTCAAGCTAGAGATCATGCTGTAGGTTCTCATTCCTGTCAGACACAACAAGCTGCAGGGCACTTGGGAGGGACCCTACAAGGTGGTAAGAAAGGTAAATGATGTTAAATACATGGTAGAACTGCTAGACAGATGGCAGGGTCACAAATTGTACCATGTTAACATGATGAAACCTTACCATGATAGGGAGGTCCTTGTGCTGAGCATTTGCAGTGGATTGTAGGAGGAGTCTGAGGGAGATCTGGGGACTGATCTTCTCAGTGAGGCTTGGGCGGACACCTCAGTGGAAGGGGTAGCAGTGTCTCAGCAGCTATCTCTTACCCAGGTTTGAGAAATCCGAGCAGTGTTGCAGGAATGTGGGGACATGATCACTGGGAAACCAGGGTGCACCCACTAGTGCAGCACCAGGTGGATACAGGACCCCAAAGGCCTATTAAGCAGGCCCTTTATAGGGTGCATGAGAGAGACAGACAGACCCTGAGGGAGGAGGTACAGGAGATGTTGGAACTAGGGGTGATTCAAGAGTCAAAGAAAGTGATGGAAGCGAACGAAAAGAACCAGGAACAACAAAATGATCGCTCAGGAGAACCAAATAAGGGTACAGACCAAGTACCAAGAGCAGGTGGAATGCAAGGCAGTTTATTGTCACAAAACCCAAACGCTTGTGTATAAAATACGTTTTCGGAAATCTTCATCAAAGGCAAAACAACATTACAAAATTCACATCCACTTATATACATCTTTAAAACCATGTATGGACCAATGATTTTGTAGAAACCATTACATATTTAAATTAATACTTAAAGTGATTCAAGAGTCCAACAGTCCCTGGGCCTCCCCAGTGGTGCCGGTGCCAAAGAAGGATGGCAGCACCAGGTTCTGTGTGGACTATAGGAAATTAAATAGCCACACCGAGTCAGATGCTTAGCCCCACCCAGCTGCTCTAGGGCCTCATCTGTCCTAGGCATGGGGTAAGTATCTTACAACTATTGATCTTACCAAGGGTTACTGGCAGGTGCCCTTGACTCCCAGTGGTAGAGAGAAGTCAGCCTTTGTGACTCTTTTTGGCTTGTGAGAGTTCACAAAGATGCCCTTTGGGATGAAGAATGCCTCAGTGACTTTCCAGAGGCTGGTAGATCATATCATAGCAGGAGCAGGAGGGTTTGCCATTGCTTACCTAGATGATATTACCATCTACAGCCATTCCTGGCCAGAGCACCTTCAGCATGTCAGTGGGATGCTGGGCAGACTACAGAGGGCAGGGTTGACCATTAAGCCAAGCAAATGTCAGGTGGGTATGGTGGAGGTCTCCTACCTAGGACATAGAGTGGGGAGTGGTAAGATAAGGCCAGAACCTGCCAAAGTGGAAGCTATTTAGGCATGGCCTGCACCTGTTACTAAAAAGCAGGTGAGGGCATTTTTAGGGACAGCAGGATACTACAGAAAGTTTGCCCCAGTTATAGTACCATAGCTGCTCCCCTCACAGACCTAACGAGGAGGAACAGGCTAGATAAGGTAGTGTGGACCGCAGATTGTGAGCAGGCATTCCAGAAGCTTAAAAAAGCTTTGGAAGGACCCCCTGTGTTAGCCAGTCCATATTACAGCAAATAATTTGTTGTCCTGGTGGATGCTTCAAACCATGGGGTGGGGGCTGTACTTAGCCAGATTTCTTCAGAGGGGGAAGAGCACCCAGTGGTTTATCTCAGTTGTAGGCTCCAGCCCAGGGAGGAATGCTATGCAGATGTAGAAAAGGAATGTCTAGCCATAGTGTGGGCACTGCAAAAACTCCAGCCTTATCTGTATGGAAGGAAATTCACTGTTATGACAGATCACAACCCTCTAATACGGTTTAACAGAGCCAGCCAGCAAAATGCCAAGTTGCTAAGATGGAGCCTGGGGTTGCAAGCATATGATATGTCAGTGCAGCACCGCAGTGGGAGTAGCAATGCCAATGCAGATGGGCTGTCAAGACAGGGAATGGGGTGAGGTACACTCAGATAGACCTAACCCTCTCAAACAGCGTTTCTCAAGGCCCACTTGAAAAACTAGCTTGAGTTCCCCGAGGGGGGTGGAATGTGGAGACTGGTCAAGATGGGTGAAGGCTGCCAGCCTAGCCAGATAGAATTGTGCAGATAATTCTATCATTTGAAAATATGAATGTTGAACTATAAGCTTGTTTGTTTGAATGAAAGCATATGCTGTGAAGTGTTGAACCTGAAACAATGTGGCAACATTGCCATCTGTTGTAAAGAAAGCTAAGTCAAGCATTTCTTATTGGTCCTTTGAATTTAAAATTATTTCATCACTGCCTTTGATCTTTTACAAGTCAGCTCCAGTCTGGCTAGATGACGGCTTCTTGCCTATTGTTTTAAGGCTGACGTTAATGACCAGAATTTACATGTGGAATGTCCTTTATTGCTCTAAGTGTAAAATAATGTAAATGTAGTTTCTGTAAGCCTGGGAACCAGGAAAGGTGTATAAAATGATGGAATGTTTAGCAGAACTGCAGTTTCAATTTAAACAGTGAGTACCAGTGATTATTAAGCATTTTTGTCTTGATATCCAACTAACAGCACTGCCTTATGCTCCCTTTATGTAAGTAGTATGTTAGAACTGTGTTTTCTACTAGAAGTAGCCAGGAATTATAAAGATTAGACTGTTTTTCTGTGATGTCAGAACTGTACTACTGATTTATTTTAAGTATTGCTGTGTGATCTCTGAACTCTTTAGACTAGCACTTTGTAGTAGAAAGTATTGTCTTGTGGTTTTAATTATTTATTATTAAATATTTTAAAACCTTTTAACTGTGGCTGGGTTTGTGTAGAGATAATTTAAGCTCTAGAGTACATTGCACTCCAAATAAGCTTTGACTGTTTAGTCACATCTACCAATTGGATAATAATATTGCACAGCAATAATAGGACACCATTTTAAGGGCCTTTGAGTAGTTGATAATTATTAGCTGGTGGTGGCAGCTGGTACTACTGTATAGTCTGGGTAAAAAGGGGCACAGCTGGAGAACCTGTGCCAGCTTTCCCCATAAATGTCTGTGTGGTTGTGTAAACTCTTATCTCAAAGTGTGTGTGTGTCAGCTACTTGGGCAGTGACATGAAGCACTGGTTGGACAGAGAGGATGCTGGAGATTTTAGCTTGCCCACTAGGCTGAGATCTGGACCCTATAGCTTTGCCAGTGGGGAGTCTTATTAGGGACCTGGGGAGCAAGGGAGCGACCAGCCCCAGACTGACTGTGACCTCTGTGTGCTCTTAAGGGAAATTGCACTTTACTGTGTGTATTTGTTATCCTTTCCTCTCATATGAGATGCCCTCTCTGGTGTTAGTGGTGAGGATTGAGGCTCCTTGATTGCTGGGCCAGGGCACAGGCGTTACACTGGCCAAGGCATTTGACACAATACCCCACTTGAGCATTGTTAAACTCAAGAGGTTATGTACAAACCCTTATGTCACCCAGTAGATAGCCAATTGGCTCACAGACAGGACACAGGAAATTAGAATTTGGGAGTCCACCTCTAAAGGGAGGCCAGTCAACAAGTGGAGCCCCTCAGGGATCAGTCCCAGGACCACTTCTTTTTGGCATTTACTTCTCTGAAGTCCAAGCCAGTGCTAATAGCCTTTGGTGGACTAAATTTGTACATGATTGCAAATTAGGAGCTGGCATTGAATCCCACACCAATACAAATTTTCTCCAAGAAGACCTGACACAGAAAAACAACTGGTGACAGAGCCATGGACTAAAATGAAATGCCAAGAAATGCATAATAGTATCCTTTGGGAAGTCATCCACTCCTGGTAACTTTCAGCTTGGCAACACACCCCTTAGAGTTGACCCAGTATTCAGGGACTCAGGGACACGCATAGACAGTAATCTAGCCTTTGACCATCACTTATCTTCAGTAGTGAGAAAATCCTTCTGTGTTGTGCAATTTATAAAGAAAGGTGTGGCATCTAGGTCCAAGGAAGTCATGTGTTTGGCATTCATCAGACCTATCAATGAGTGCATTTGCCCCCTTTGATATATACCTAACCAGGCATATTCAGGAACTGGAATGTCCACAGAGGTTCCTCACAAAAAGAATACAGGGTATAAGTAGCATAGCCTATGCAGACCGCCTCAAGGCCGTAATCCTACAGATTGTTGAGGGGAAAAGCTATGCCTGGCATACAGGGCATTGTCAGACCCCTCTGTGATGGACCTCCTGCATATCTGCATGGATTTACTGCACATCAGCAAGACAAGTGACATCAGAAATACTTGGTCTTGGGATCTAAACCTCTTCTGCAACATCAACAGAACAGTTTAGAGGGACAGGTACATGTTGCAGAGGATACCACTGCTATGGAACCGACTCCCCATTCTCATAAACAAAGTTCATCCCTGGCCATTTTCAAGCACAGCTTAGATCTATGCTTGGAAAACAGAAATTTTACCCCAGGACTCCCCGCTGTAGCAGTCCATACTGATGCACCTCTTAAATGCTTAATCCTATGCTATTATCTATAGTATGATCCCATATATTCTCTTTAGGGGTAATATATAAATATAGGATGGGTAAGGCTATTCTGTAACCAAATGAGATAGGTTATTTCAAGCACAGAAAGAGAGACTGGCTAGGTTTAAAATGGCCCGCAAGAGCAGTTAGCCTAGTGCTTACCTAAGAACCTTTGAACTTATGGAGTGGTGGCTACCTCACTGCTGAGTTCTCATTAATAAGATTTTGTGCTGCAGCTACTTGGTCTACAATTCATACCTTTGAGTTGCAGTATAGTTTGATGTACAATCCAGATCTTGTACATCTTTTGACTCCATCATAATCAGGAATATTCCTCCTTGAGATCACTTAGGTGTTTGGGATAGCTTGGGAATCTGTCCTAGACATTATATCAAACGAAAAAGACAACATCAGATACAAAGGTTGTGCACTTACCATAACACTACATCTGTGTTTTGTTACATTTAGTTCAACATTGATCCATCCCCCAGCCTAATTGTCTCAGCTGGTTGGACCTGACCAGGGCCTTGTATTTTGGTCAGCCTTTTGTAGTTACATGTCACTATTTTAGATAGCACATTTTGTTAGGCCTATGTTGTGTGTCTTTTTGTGATGTTATGATTACAAGCAGGCACACTCAGTTTGGGGTAACAAGAGGACCAAGGGGAATTATGGGTAGGGGAGGAGTCAGAGCAATGGATCCAAGATCTTGGGGGGGGGGAAAGCTCTGAGGTTGGATCTGACAATCCAGTTGTTTAACTTGACAAAACAAAACATCATGGATCTAGCATTATTGTTAAGTACATACATTTCTTTTGTTATGCAGTTTTATAAATTAGAATGTTCTACAATAAAATAGCACTTTTACATTAGCTATATTAAATTGCTTCTTAAAGGTTTTAATCTTAATTTTCGTGAAAAAAACTCAAATGAAAGTGAGTAAAAAATAGGGATTACAGAGATAGGCCTGGAAATTAAGAAGGGAACACGGGAGTAAAAGAGTTAAATGGCAAAGCAAAACAATAGAGACTGTTGGCAGTTTTAGAATTTAAAGCCTTTTACAGAGTTTATTCAGTATCGCTAAAGCATTTGCTAGTAACTTTGTTGAAGAGGACATCAGAAAGGGACTTCTTAAACTTGGTAAAAGTGTTCTAATACCTTGTTTCAACTGGTAGCTTTAGATAATTCCAGCTATATTATCGGTTATTTTTGGCTGGCTACTGCATTTAAAAAAATTGCAGTATATTTACCAGTTTTTGTGTCCCATTCACACTAATATACAAATATATTTGGTTTACAAACATTCATACCAGTGTGTTTACAAGTTCTGTTTCACTGTGTACTTATCTCTGTGGTCAGTGTGTGTGTGTGTTGATACCTACCACTGTCATTGTCTTAAGATAAGACTGATTGATCAAAATAGTGCTGCATTGTGTACTGTACCTCATAAAAGAGCAGAAGCTGTCATAACCAGTAAATTCTAAGTTTTGTAGTGGAGTAGTTATCGTGACACAGTACTGGTAGACACCTGTTCTGAAGGTGTCATTTTTAACCTGCCATTGATGCCGTCCATCACCACTGGACTTACTGACTGACTTTACAAATACTTGTGCTCAGTTGTTTGTTGTGATAATTCACTGCATTTTTCCTTTTAAAAAGGTCTAATGGTACTAATCCACTTAAAACTGAAATAAATTAATTTTGCTGACTTTGTCATTGCTGTTTCTGTTTTGTTTTGTATGTTCTTGATACAGTATGTGTTTTGCAAAAGTTGGACCATTTTAACTGTACCTGAAGCTGTGTGTTAGGAACAAAGCTAGAAAAGTTATTACATCAGAAACTCCAGCCTTTCTCCCCCTTCTGTTTAAACACCAATACTGTCTGTGGTGACCTTTACTACCTGTATGTCTCACCTTCAAGTAACACAGTCTGCGGACTTATTTTCCTTGCGTTCCGCATTGTGCAGTGTGCTGTACAGCTCTTAAACCTGTCGTATGATACACAGGAGACTTTTACATGTTATCTTGTAAAGCAGGTGATGAATATTTTCCTAAAAATGTGAAAGCTTGTTTAGAACATGCTATAAAGAAGTGCTGGTAACCGTGAAGGGTTCAGGTGAAAATTAAGCATTATTCTTAATTTTCCATCTTTTGAAAAAATAGTACATGCTCTAATTTCTAAGTTGTATCTTAATTTGAATGAGACATCAAAAAAGGTATGCCTTAGTAGTTTTCTTTTATTAAATGTTTAGCATGAACAATTTGCTTATCTTTATTTATTGGTATGGAACCAGGCATCTTGAACTGTTTGTTTTATGCCATCTGACTGCCATTTAAAATAAAATGAAGGTTATCTGAGCATGACAATGTTCTTAACTATAGAAATAAACTATAACCATTTAAATCAGTATCCTTCTGTTCGTTTTACATTTGTCTGTATTAACGGAACACACAGAACAAATTTCAGATTATCCTGGGCCATTAAAACAAGGCAGCTAATATTCTGTATTCTTAATATAAGCTTGATATAAATCACTTGTTTAATTTTAAGAAAATGCATGTGAATGATTTTATTTGCTGTGCCTGTTTTCTTAGTTTGCGTTTAACATTTGCGTCTTATTTTGTAATGTGCTTTGTGAGAAACACTACAATAAAAAGTTATGTTAAATGTTCTAAAAGATGTCAGTCTAGCCTCTAGGTCTGTTTCTGACTGGTCAGTCAGGCCAGCATTTATTGTTGAGCTTTGTAGATACCTTAAAGAGATGCTTGAGGTCACTAGAAAGTGTGGATGTGCTCTACTTGGGTTTAAGTTACAACTGATAGATGTGGGTTTGCATGCCCCTCAGGCACATACCTTAATTAAACATAATTTTGTTTGGCCAGTTTATTGATGCATGATAAATAAAAACAGAAGTTTCATATAAATTGTTACCTCAGATAAGCAAGTTGCAATATGTATAATTCATTTGCTGCTGACTATTAAAATTTTAAAAAGAAAATGTTTATTATTGTTATTAATATTGTTATTATAGAAACACGCTAACCCAACTGCAGGAGTTGAATGTGTTCTGTTTTACGCCTGGATAAACTCCATCAAAAGCACATTATCTTCCTGCTTTTGTGGCCAGCTGCTTAATTGTATGTACCCCAGACACATGCTGCTCAAACATGATATCACTAAAGAAAAACATGATGAATCACTCCCTCCGGAGCAGGGCGCCGACGAGGCTCATCATCACAGTGATGATTGTTCCCATCTTTTCTCCTTTTTGGTATTGTTCGTATTCTTTGGGAGAATACGGATTCTCATTTTGTGTGTGTGTTACATTTATGACTGATTTCTTTCTTTGTGTTCCTTATTTAGAGTACAGATACTACTTGCTATAGTTTGCATTCACATTGCAGGTCATAATCTGATATTACACCACTAAATGTTAACTAACTCAAATATTTTAGCCAGTAGACATTCAGTTGTTGCAAGGTGACTGCGAGAACTTTATGTTCTCACAAAAGCGTGACAGTTTGAGTGATAACAGTACAAGGACAACATTCTGTGTATTTTTGTGTTTTTCTAGGGACACTTTTTTTCAGCTTTTGTTAGCAACTTTGTTCAGGCTGTTTAATATTTAAAATACTGAAAGGCATTTACCGGAAATATTCAATGAAAAATGAAAAAAATACACGCTGCAGTGACTCTCAAATGTGCATATGAAACATGTTAACAAATGGAGGTTTCCATCCATTGAGTCATCAGCTTATATAACTACCCAGTTACACACACACTGGAAACAAATGATCTATGGCTGCAGAAGTAACCTCGTAATGAAACATGTTAAGAAATGGAGGTTTCCTTCCATTGAGTCATCAGCTTATATAACTACCCAATTACACACACGCACTGGCAACAACTGATCTACAGCTGCAGAAGTAATCTCATAATGAAACGTGTTAACAAATGGAGGTTTCCATCCATTGAGTCATCAGCTTATATAACTATCCAGTTACACCCACACTGGAAACAAACGATCTACGGCTGCAGAAGTAACCTCATCCTCTGCTCTTGCACCTAGTCCAGCTGCCTTTCATGCCTTTCTTTATTTTACTGCTAGTATTTGTATCTGATGCTAAATCAGTGAACTCAAACGTTTGCTGTCTGAAGTTTCTCTTGTGGTGTTATTCTCCATCTTGGACCACGTGGTTCGGTTCCCTATTAGAAGACTGAAGATGCATTCTTTCGAATGCGTCTTGGTTGAACTCAAAAGCCTCAGACCGCAAAATATCGAAGCGGCTTTTAAGTGAATTATTTTCCTGGGAAACAAATTTGCTTAGCCGCTTTGATACTTTGCCATTTTCGGCACTGTAGTGCGGTCTTGGATTTGGTATATTTAAGTAGGGGGTGAAGCCCCCCACTTAATGTAATGTTTAAAGTATTTTATTTATTTATTTATTTATTCTTGTTGGAACAGCGATTTTTTTCCCTAGGATAAAAATCGCTGTTCTGACAGTTTGAAATCGTAAGCTTCTGCTTACATAGGGTCGATTAATCACCGTTCGCTTTTTTAAGCGTTCAGTGATGTACTATAGACCCCGTGGTTCAGATATATTCTCTAATTAATTAGCATGTGCACCTTAAAACAGTGCCTTTTTCTTGATGATCTGGATTTTTTTTTGCCATTATTCATGTGCACAAAACTTTTAATTTCTGTACTTTGCGATGATAAATTATATTATTATTTTATTTATTATTATCTCCTATAATTGCTAACTTTATATTATCAGGTTTTTGTGATACAACCACATATTGTAATAGATGTTCTTCATGTTTCACTGTTGCAGTCTTCACATTTGGGTTATCCCTGCCAGGGTAGCCCTCGGCCGGTCTGAATAACAGAGGCTTAGTATTTCTGCATCAGTTGCTGTCGCTTGAGGACTGTCAGGTCATCAGTAGTATAAAGTAAGGCAGCCAATGCCATTACATCAGTCTTTCTTGCCATGGAGCCCAAAGCAGAAGCAATTTGTAGTAGTGCCGGTCGGCCGCTACCTGAGTTTCGTCTACCGAATTGAAGTTGAAGTCTTCTAAAGCTAAGTACCCCGATGGGGATCCTTTTTTCTTGCACTAACCGATGTCAGTAAAAGTTAATAATTGTCTCACCTGTGGAAAGCATATACCACACCGAGACTTTCATTCTTACTGTGTCACTTGTTTAGGTGCAGACCACGATGTCCCCCATTGTCGTTTCTGTGCTTTGTTCAATACCCAAACTATCCATTGTCAGGCCCTTATTGTAGCTAGATATTTTCGCTTACAGTCCTCAAATTCCGATATGGCTTTGGTAAGCCATCCAACAGCAGATCTTCCGAAAAAACGTAAACATAAAGAAAGAGACAGACTGCACAGGTCCAAATCTACCAATGACATTTCTGTTAAGCTTGTCATCAGTTCTCTGGTCCTCAGTGAGAGTGAGGTGCTTTTGCAGCCCCTGATGCCCGCTTCTGTGGATTTGCAGGTCGCTACCAAGACCTTTTTGGAGTCTGGTATGCCGGAAAACTCTTCCGCAACTAAGGATCCTGCGGTCGTCTCTACCTTGGATGGATCCAGAGCCGCTGAGCAGGCACCGGCTTCTGTGGAAGTCCTTTGCACTACCGATTCTCAACACAAACTGACGTCTTCTTTCACGACTACCATTCTTTTGAAAATGACTGAATTTCTTAGGCCCAGGGTAGGAACCACACCCAAAAAACTAATGGCCCTATCTCAGGCACCTGCTTCCTTGTCTCAGTCTCAAATGCTTAAAATGGCAGAATGCCTTATCATGCTGATCAGGACAAGCCAAGTTACCCCCTCCAAAAGGAAAAGAGATCTGTCCCCTGTAGTTCTGTCTGAACAAGAGTCAGATGACTCTGATGCATCTGAATATGAAGACATGCAACCCCTCTCTACTTATGAGGATTCTGATGCAGAGGATTCCACTCCTTCAGCCTCTCCCCCCGATGATTTTTCCTTTGTGGAAACCCTTCATACCTTAAGGGACCATTTCCTGTGGGAGGGTCAAGACTACCCTCAGTCTAAAAAGAGACTCAATGAAATTCTTGGATCTTCCACAGCACAGACCCTTGTCCATCCCCCTGGATGTTGTGGAGGATGTTTTCCTGGAATCCAGCTTTACCCAGAAAACCAGACAGGTACTATAGAGTCCCTGACTCACACAAATTTATTTTTAAAAATCCTACTGTTGACCCTGAGGTATTTTCTCAAGGGCCTTAAAGGATTAAAGCAACCTCTGCTAAGAATCCCACTCACTCAGATAGGGATTCCCGAGCACTAGACAGATGGGGTAAAAAAGTATACACCTCTGCTACTGTTGTTATTAGAACACTAAATTGTCAGTTCCATATGCTAAAATTTCAGCAACATACCCTGGAACTCTTCAAACAAAAAATGTCTTCCTTTCCTGCTTGTGCAGAATCTAAAGAGTCACAAGAGTTAATGCATTCTGCAAGTCAAGTAACTAAACACACCTTGCACTGTGGTTTTAACACCCTAGAAGCTTCTTGCAGGGCAGCAGTCACTGGATCTGTCATTAGAAGGCATGCATGGCTTAAGGAACAGCCCCTGCCAGACCATGTCAAATCTAAATTGTTGGATGCCCCCTTGCACAAAGACAACTTATTTGGCACTAAGGCAGAAGAGGTCTTAAAAAGGATGGAAGAATAAGCAAAATCTATGTAGACAGTTAAGGATTTCTTACAGGACCAGCAGGCATTGTCCCACCAAGCACTGGTCCTTTCCTGCTCCCACTAAGCCAGTCCAGCCCAGGCCCCAGGGAACCAGACCCCCCAGACAGCAGCCACAGGGAATGCAGAGATCAAAACAATGGACTAGCTACACTTCAAAACCAGGGAGTTCTAAGCCACCCCCTTATGGTAAGAACTCAAAATGACTCACCTCCTCCCTATGCCCACCTTCACTTACCCCTAGGAGGAAAATGTTCTTTCATGCAAGCACCTGGGCCACCATTACCAACGACCACTGGGTTCCCAACATAGTGTCTCAGGGATACAAATTTTCCTTCCACACCCTTCCAACCCCAAAAGGGTTCCCAGATCTTCCTCTAAACCAGTGGTCAGAGGCTCAAAAGCAAATCCTTTCCCTGCTTTCTATGAGGGCAGTAGAGCACGTTCTTGCAGAACAGATAGGCCAAGGTTTCTACTCTAGATTTACCCATACTTAGATGACTGCCTTATTTATGCAGACAGCCAGGGAAAGCTGCTCAAGCACCTGGCCTTTGTAAAGACCATAGTAACCTCCCTGGGGTACACAGTCAATGAAAAGAAATCCAAAGAGGTGCCCACCCAAAGGATTATCTTCCTGGGAGCAAGCCTGGACACAGCGTCCCAGATGGCATTCTTTACATCAGAAAAACAAATTTTTCTGACAGCCTCCTTCTATCAGCTAGCCACCAGACCCCAGTTATGTGCAAGGAAGATCCTGCAAGCTCTGGGGTTCATAACATCCTGCAATCCTACTCATTCCATATGCCAGACTGCATATGAGGAAACTTCAGTGGTACCTAAAAAGCCTTTAATGTCAACACTCTCAAGACCTGGAGACTCTTATACCTATGATTCCTTGCCTCAGAAAAGATTTTTTTTAGTGGGCAACTGTATGCTCCCACAACAAGGGACTGCCTTTCTCACCAACCCCCTGCCACCCAGACCCTCACCACAGATGCATCAGACTATGCTTGGAGTGCACACCTGGACGGCAGATGCATACAGGACCAATGGAGCCCGCAGCAAATCCCTGTGCACATCATCCAAAAAGAGATGATGGCTGTCCAGCACATCTCGATAGCTTTCAAGCCCCTTCTCTCCCCAGGGGCTCTCCTGATCAAAACAGACAACACCACTGTGATGTGGTATATTAACAAGCAGGGAGGGACTCACTTCTATCCTCTATGCAGGCTGGCCGTGACCCTTTCGCACACAGTCTCTGCCATGCAAATGCACCTGTTAGCACAATTCCTACCAGGTTCTCTCAACTCTCTGGCAGACCATTTAAGCAGAAATCTTCTGGACCCACACGAGTGGCAGCTCAACAGAAGAATCTTCACCGTAATAACTCAGAAATGGGGCACCCCAAAGGTCGACCTCTTTTCCTCCCACACCAACCATCAGTTCAGCACATTCTACATCTATTCTAGATGCTTCAGAATTTGTACTAGTGGTTTGCCCAGAGTACGCTGCCCCAGGGAGCATCACTGCATGGCTTGGGAAGTGGATGCCCTGTCCTTCCCTGGGTCAATCTATCGGTCTATGCCTTTCCTCCACTACCTCTCATCCCCAGGGTACTGCTCAAAGTAAAGCAGGAAAAACCAAGGACAATTCTTATAGCTCCAGACTGGCCTTGCCAGCACTGGTACCCCTTGCTGCGCAGCCTGTCCCCACTGCCACCATGGCATCTTCCTCAGATTCCAAACCTCCTTACCCAGAGGGAATGGGAATTCATGCATCCCAAATTGCAGACACTCAGTTTGGCAGCTTAGCTTATTCCCTAACCCCGGATCAATCTGCCAACCTCAGTAAGCAGGTTCTAGATGTTATACGTGAGGCCAGAAGCCCTAGCACTAGAAAGTCTTATGCTGACAAATGGAAAAGGTTCTGCACCTGGATCTAGGCTAAGGGGAGCAAATATGGCACAGTCCTCCCTCTCATCTTGGATTAGTTAGCTGACCCTACTACACAGTGGCCTCTCTTTCTCCTCTATAAAAATTCATGCCTCTGCTATTTCTGCTCGTTTCCCCACCAAGTAGCCACTTTTCTCACACCCTTTGATCAAACAGTTCCTAAGTGTTGCTAGCAACTTAAGGGCACCCAGAAGAGCACCAACCCCAGCTTGGGACCTTAACTTTGTTTTGGAAAAGCTCACCCTGCCTCCCCCCCCTTCAAACCAGCTTCTTCTGCAGAGCTAAAAGTTTTCTCCTGGATGACAGCTTTCCTTCTGGCCATCACTTCAGCCAGTAGAGTCTCTGAGCTGCAAGCACTCATGGCTGTGGAACCATTCATCATCTTCCATGCTGACAGGGTATCCCTCATGACTAACCCATCCTTCATGCCCAAGGTGGTGTCCAGTGTGGCTCTCAACCAATCCATTCATTTGCCCACCTTTTTTTCTAATCCTCACAACAAGGGGGAAAGGATCCTGCACTCTCTAGATGTGCACAGACAGCTCAGATTCTATCTAGACAGGAATAAATCCTTCAGAAAGTCTGATCAATTGCTGGTTAGCTTTGCTACAGGGGCAGAAGGCAAAGCCATCCCCAAACAAAGCATTTCCAAATGGATAGCACACTGCATCAATTTCTGCTACAAACAACATGGAAAGCCTCCCCTCCAGGGGGTTAAGACTCACTCCACGAGAGCAGCCTCCACCTCTGCAGCTTTCCTCAGAGGAGTCCCCACCAGGGACATCCTGGAGGCTGCCACCTGGGCATCTGTTCACACTTTTACCAAACATTACCACCTGCCTCTCTTCTCCAAATCCATTGCAGGGTTTGCCTCTGCAGTCTTGCAGGATATCCTAGCCAGCCCCTAGTTTCCTTGACTGCCTCCACCCATTTCCTCAGCTTTGGGAATTAACCCAAATGTGATGACTGCAACAGTGAAACACAAAGAACACAGTACAGTTGTGTACACTTACCATAAATGTAGATTTTCAAGTGTATTCACTGTTGCAGTCCTAGTTTCCCTCTGTCCATCCACTTTCTTCTCTTTCCTTACAAGAGACATATTGGTATTTTTTCTACTGGAGGAGTTCTTCCACCAAAACCTGGCTCCTACTTGGGGGCTCCTGACAGGTTAGGGCAAGAAAAACTGATGTAATGGCGTCGGCTGCTTTACTTCATACTACTGACGACCAGACGTCAGTCTTGAAGCGACAGCAACCGATGCAGAAATACTAAGCCTCTGGTCTAGCTGAAAGGCTGTTGATGATTCCTAATAGCAGCTTTTACATCTGTTCTAGATGCTTCAGAATTTGTACTAGTGGTTTGCCCAGAGTACGCTGCTGATTAAGTTACTCATCATCTCTAAAGTGTAACACGCAGCTTGTTTCCTCTTCTGTGTTGTTTTCCAGCTGTGATTTCTTTATCATCTTTATACTGTTTTTGACAGCATTTTAGGATGACTTAAATCATCTGACACATCTTCACTGTTTGTCATCCTATTTCATTCTAGACCCAGATTTTAGTACCTCTGATTCATTCTAGAATGGAGTTTATTACCTCTGATTCATTTTAGAATGGAGTTTAGTACCTCTTATTCATTATAGACCAAGAGTTTATACCTAGTTTAATTGGTTATCTTTATTACTGCATTTGTGCTACTTGTTGTTGTTGTTGTTCTTGTTCTTCACAATTTCAGGTGTTAGGTGTTTTACTTATTTCCTTGAATAATTCTCACCTTTCCTTAAACTGTATTTTAGCTCTTTGTATTGCTAACTTGTAGAAGTTTTAATTTGCTAACTTCTTGTTTTCATTATAACTTTTAAACACCCGGTCTGTATTGCTGTGGTATGGACTACCGTGCTAGTTTTGCAGCAGGTCGTGCACTGCTTATTGTGTGTCTAGAAAGTTGCATACTGTGAGGAGACATTGGAGCAAATCCCAAAGGCAGTTCTAGGTCAGGTTTCCTTTATAGGGATCTCACATCCCTGAGTTGGTTACTGTTCTCCATTTTTTGGTAAGGCGTTCATCCATCTTGCTTAACGTACCCAGTTTGATCTCCACTGGTCTTTTTTAAGGTTCTGTCCTTTTAAGTCCATTTGCAACGAGCCTTGGATTGTGTCTGACTTGCTGCATAATTTTTGGGGGTTATACAGTTTCAGGCCAGTGGCTTCCCTTTCTGCACTCAATTGATCAATTCCTTTCTCCACTGGCATGTCAGCCCTCCTAATGATATGTTCTCTGGTAAACGTGAAAGTCGGGTGTTAGTGAACAGTCCAGTTTTCCGATGTGGTGGACGTTCCTGTACTACCCCATTGCCAGCCTGTCAGCTCTGCTCTACCTTCCTAGGGAGTTGCATGCATGCTTTCATTTTATATACAACCTCTGGTAGTACTGCACACATCTTGTAGAATGGACATGCTCAACTCTTTATATTATCAGAGATACCTCTGAATTTCTGCAGTTGTTGCCAGTGCAGTGAATCAAGCTGCCTCATTCCCACCCGGAAGGGTGTCCCAGTGTCATCCACTCATTGCCATTCTCCCCCTCCTGGTTTCTGTAACTCCCATGCCCCACTCAGATGGGTGTGCCAGTGTTATCCACTCATTGCCATTCTCCCCCTCCTGGTTTCTGTAACTCCCTTGCCCCACCCAGATGGGTGTGCCAATGTCATCCACTCAATGCCATTCTCCCCCTCCTGGTTTCTGTAACTCCCTTGCTCCACCCAGATGGGTGTGCCAGTGTCATCCACTCAATGCCATTCTCCCCCTCCTGGTTGATTGTAACTCCCTTGCTCCACCCAGATGGGTGTGCCAGTGTCATCCACTCATTGCCATTCTCCCCCTCCTGGTTTCTGTAACTCCCTTGCCCCACCCAGATGGGTGTGCCAGTGTCATCCACTCAATGCCATTCTCCCCCTCCTGGTTTCTGTAACTCCCTTGCTCCACCCAGATGGGTGTGCCAGTGTCATCCACTCAATGCCATTCTCCCCCTCCTGGTTTCTGTAACTCCCTTGCTCCACCCAGATGGGTGTGCCAGTGTCATCCACTCATTGCCATTCTCCCCCTCCTGGTTTCTGTAACTCCCTTGCCCCACCCAGATGGGTGTGCCAGTGTTATCCACTCATTGCCATTCTCCCCCTCCTGGTTTCTGTAACTCCCTTGCCCCACCCAGATGGGTGTGCCAGTGTCATCCACTCAATGCCATTCTCCCCCTCCTGGTTTCTGTAACTCCCTTGCTCCACCCAGATGGGTGTGCCAGTGTCATCCACTCAATGCCATTCTCCCCCTCCTGGTTTCTGTAACTCCCTTGCTCCACCCAGATGGGTGTGCCAGTGTCATCCACTCATTGCCATTCTCCCCCTCCTGGTTTCTGTAACTCCCTTGCCAAACCCAGATGGGTGTGCCAGTGTCATCCACTCAATGCCATTCTCCCCCTCCTGGTTTCTGTAACTCCCTTGCTCCACCCAGATGGGTGTGCCAGTGTCATCCACTCATTGCCATTCTCCCCCTCCTGGTTTCTGCAACTCCCTTGCCCCACCCAGATGGGTGTGCCAGTGTCATCCACTCAATGCCATTCTCCCCCTCCTGGTTTCTGTAACTCCCTTGCTCCACCCAGATGGGTGTGCCAGTGTCATCCACTCAATGCCATTCTCCCCCTCCTGGTTTCTGTAACTCCTTTGCTCCACCCAGATGGGTGTGCCAGTGTCATCCACTCATTGCCATTCTCCCCCTCCTGGTTTCTGTAACTCCCTTGCCCCACCCAGATGGGTGTGCCAGTGTTATCCACTCATTGCCATTCTCCCCCTCCTGGTTTCTGTAACTCCCTTGCCCCACCCAGATGGGTGTGCCAGTGTCATCCACTCAATGCCATTCTCCCCCTCCTGGTTTCTGTAACTCCCTTGCTCCACCCAGATGGGTGTGCCAGTGTCATCCACTCATTGCCATTCTCCCCCTCCTGGTTTCTGTAACTCCCTTGCCCCACCCAGATGGGTGTGCCAGTGTCATCCACTCAATGCCATTCTCCCCCTCCTGGTTTCTGTAACTCCCTTGCTCCACCCAGATGGGTGTGCCAGTGTCATCCACTCAATGCCATTCTCCCCCTCCTGGTTTCTGTAACTCCCTTGCTCCACCCAGATGGGTGTGCCAGTGTCATCCACTCATTGCCATTCTCCCCCTCCTGGTTTCTGTAACTCCCTTGCCCCACCCAGATGGGTGTGCCAGTGTCATCCACTCATTGCCATTCTCCCCCTCCTGGTTTCTGTAACTCCCTTGCCCCACCCAGATGGGTGTGCCAGTGTCATCCACTCAATGCCATTCTCCCCCTCCTGGTTTCTGTAACTCCCTTGCTCCACCCAGATGGGTGTGCCAGTGTCATCCACTCATTGCCATTCTCCCCCTCCTGATTTCTGTAACTCCCTTGCCCCACCCAGATGGGTGTGCCAGTGTTATCCATTCATTGCCATTCTCCCCCTCCTGGTTTCTGTAACTCCCTTGCCCCACCCAGATGGGTGTGCCAGTGTTATCCACTCATTGCCATTCTCCCCCTCCTGGTTTCTGTAACTCCCTTGCCCCACCCATATGGGTGTGCCAGTGTTATCCACTCAATGCCATTCTCCCCCTCCTGGTTTCTGTAACTCCCTTGCCCCACCCAGATGGGTGTGCCAGTGTCATCCACTCAATGCCATTCTCCCCCTCCTGGTTTCTGTAACTCCCTTGCTTCACCCAGATGGGTGTGCCAGTGTCATCCACTCAATGCCATTCTCCCCCTCCTGGTTTCTGTAACTCCCTTGCTCCACCCAGATGGGTGTGCCAGTGTTATCCTCTCATTGCCATTCTCCCCCTCCTGGTTTCTGTAACTCCCTTGCTCCACCCAGATGGGTGTGCCAGTGTCATCCACCCAATGCCATTCTCCCCCTCCTGGTTTCTGTAACTCCCTTGCTCCACCCAGATGGGTGTGCCAGTGTCATCCACTCAATGCCATTCTCCCCCTTCTTTTTTTTTTTTTTTTTTTTTTTTTAACTCCCATGCCATTAGTCAAGCAAGGGGCATCTGGGTGAAGTGGTGGCTTTATCCAGCTGCACCAAAAAGCCAGATATTTGTTGCATAGCATTCACCTTGTAAAAAAAGACGATGTTGGCCAGTAATTTCAGACCTTATTTGGTGATTGTATTGGTCTCAAGTTCTCTCTATTTGGTGCTATTGGTGGGACAAGATGGGGGTGGGAGGTTTGCCATATATTTTAGGTCTTATCTGCTTATGATAGAGATTGTCACTAAATATACTACCTATTCTGAATTTGTTCTGGGTGCAAAATTAAAATGTAGTTTATTCCTTATCTGCTGTCCACCCATTTGTATAGGGGCATTTATTACGAAATTGCAGAGTTCCTCATCACCTTACCCTTGTATAGCCCAAATTGACTTGTTCTCAACAGTTTCAGTATCTGAATCAATGGGGAACTGGATGCTCTTTTGAAATAACTCATTTGCATTATGAAGGGATTTGGGTTTGTTTATCTAATTACCCCTGCATCCCCTCACTTTGGACATAGCTCTGATTTGGTTCTCCAACAAGGTGGGTGAACCTTTAATTTGGTGGTAAAGCCAATTTCGTGATCCAGATACCATAGGTTCATAGCTTCATTGGTGTATACCGGTCTAGCGACCACTAGCCCAAATGTGACCCACAATATTGAATTATTTTAGGGGTGATTTACTGACTGCCTCTGTCCATCAGAGACATAGGAGCTCCACCAGAGGTGAATTTCTGATTACCCATCCATTTGTCCAAGTTGCACTTAAGCAGGGATAGGGAGGAACTGTGCTTCACATGAATGGGGAGCATGCTCCAGAGAATGGAAATTTGCTGAGAAACATACATGTCTCTCCAACATGTACTATTTATGTTGCAAGCAAAAATTTTAATCTAGTAGTTCTGATGCTGTTTGTTTTGCAGATATGAAAAAGGTTTGTCAAATCAGGGTCCTGGTATGCATTGTATGCCTGGTGAAGATCACCTCTCAAGTCTGTATAACAGAGTGAAGAGACAGCTTTAAGGCAATCAATGAAGGGAATTGTGTTTATTTCCTGTATTCTTTATGTGAGGAACCGTTGCGGACATTCCAGTTGCTGCATGTGTCTGGTTATATACATACTGATAGGGACATCATTCTCTATGATGAGCCTGCTGAGGGCCGAGGACAGTGGCATGATGACATCACTGGACATCATTCTCTATGATGAGCCAGCTGAGGGCTGAGTACAGTGGTGTGATGACATCACTGGCCCTAAATACCATGCTCCTGCTTATAGTTTGAACAACATGGAAGGATTTTCTTACTACCTTGGACACAAGTTGGTTGTAGGCTAGTGCACTATCTACATGCATTCCCAGATCCCTGACTAGTGAATAAACATTTAAAGGTGTTTTATTAAAGATGTAGCTACCCGGGCTGGCAGACTTTCCAAAAGGTACTATAATGCATTCTTGGTATTGGCAGCAAGTGTTTGTCTGTATTAGACCTTTCTGAAGGGTATTCTCATCTTGCGCTGGGGGTTCAATGATTTCTCCCAGTTTGCATTCATCTGCAGACTTATTTAGCCAGATGCCTTTGACATCCAAGAAGTAGATGCCAAAGAGGAGTGGGCCTAGCACTGAGCCCTGGGGACTCCACTGATGACCAGCCTGTTTGTGAATGTGGCCTGACCGATTCTAACTTCTTGGGTCTTTCAGTGAGCCAGCTTAGCTATTCCGTGTGCTATAACTCTGTAAGTTTGTTGACAAACCCTGAGTGGGGTATTGTATTAAATACCTTAGCCAGAACTAGGTATGTAGAATGCCCAATTTTACCTCATCCATTGCATTAGTGACCTTTTCAAAAAAGTCCACCAGATTCAGTAAGAATGGCCTTCCTCTGACAAAGCCAAACTGGAATGGATTCAGTGTGATTCTTATGTCCTTGTTGATAATTTACATGATGATTCATTACAAATAAGACTAGTCAGACTAATTTTCCAGGATCTGTTGAAGGTCTTCCCTTAAGAAGGGGGTGACCATCACAGTCCTCCATTCAAGTGGCACAAAGCCTGTTTGAAAACTACAGTTAAATAATGACTCCAGGGTTCCTGATAAGTTATATTCATTCTGGGATGTCATCAGGGGAACACAGAGGCCATGTTTTTGGCTTTAGTGACTGCAGCCAGTACATGCTCCCTAGTTCTAGTTGTAAGGGCTATGTTTGAGGGTATTTTTGGGGGATAGTTGAGAGGTAAAGTTGGAACAGAATTTGTTCGCTAACAAGCTTGCTATATCGCTAGGCTCAGTAAATTTGGCACCATTAATCATCAGTTCAGCACATTGCTTTGTGCTGCCTGAGAAGTTTCTGACATAGATATAGAAGGTATTATGGTTATATTTCACTTGGGAGGCTATCTTAACCTCAAAGTTGGCTTTGCTTGATCTAATTACCCCTTTTAGTTGCCTATTTACTTTGATGAGAGAGGTTTTATCTTTTTTACATTTACCCCTCCTGCTTTTTGCCATATTTTTTTCCTTTTGTTATATATATGGTTTAATTTTAGGCTGCTGTGTTCCTGGGGTTAGGAGCAGTACTGAATTTTGACAAACCATTACTTTATAGCAGGTAATTTGCCTTGGAATAGCTGTTAAATGTTACTGGTTTTGATGGCATTACGGAATTGGTTTTGATTTCGAAGATGGCAACTTTATGGTCAGACCTTACCAGGGAGGACAAAACAGGTGGGGGGGGGGTGCAGCTTTATCCCTTATTTTTGTGCACAAGGTCCAGTATGTTGGAGCCTGTAGTGAGTGTATTCACTATTTGGTCAGAGTGTTTCTATTTACAAAGTCCAGTGATCTCTGTACCTGTAGATCTGAGGCAGTATAAGATTCCCAGTCTAAAGAGGGGTAATTAAAGTCTCCCATGAGTAGTGTGTTAGTTTGGATGATCAGTGTCTCCAGTAGGTCCAAGTGTGCATTGTGAGCTTCTTGGCAAATGGTGGGTGACATATAGCTGGCCAGAATATGGTATGGGATTCTGTCTTTGGTGATCTGCACATGGAGGAACTCCAGCACATCATCCTGTTAGACCACCCTAGAGGTATGCTTGTTATTGTTGTATACTGAGACACATTTGGTTCCTGTTGTCTACAGTATTATTATTATTATATCCTTTTTGATGTTGCAGCCTTTCCATGAGCTTTGAAAGAGGCCTTGGTGATCCCTCCATTATAAAGAAACATGTCTGAATACAGAAACTCTTGACTCTACCATTTGTTATCAAGGTTGTTGTTGATGTATTTACTTGTACAGTTTAACTGGGGGTGGTGCACTGATCCCGTTGGATCAGTTACAAGTTTGTTAACTGGGGGTGGTGCACTGATCCCATTGGATCAATTTCATGTTTGTTAACTGGGGATGGTGCACTGATCCCATTGGATCAATTTCAGGTTTAACTGGGGGTGGTGCACTGGTCCCATTGGACTAATTTTAGGTTTGTTAACTGGGGATGGTGCACTGATCCCATTGGACCAATTTTAGCTTTGTTAACTGGGGGTGATGCACTGATCCGTTTGGACCAATTTCAGGTTTGTTAACTGGGGGTGGTGCACTGATCTCATTGGATCAATTTCAGGTTTGTTAACTGGGGGTGGTACACTGATCCCTTTGGACCAGTTTCAGGTTTAACTGGGGGTGGTGCACTGATCCCATTGGATCAATTTCAGGTTTGTTAACTGCAGGTGCTGCACTGGTCCCATTGGACCAATTTCAGGTTTGTTAACTGGGGGTTGTGCACTGATCCCATTGGACCAATTTCATGTTTGTTAACTGGGGGTGGTGCACTGATTCCATTGGATCAATTTCAGGTTTGTTAACTGGGGGTGGTGCACTGATCCCATTGGACCGATTTCAGGTTTATTAACTGGGGGTTGGTGCGCTGATCCCATTGGACCAATTTCAGGTTTGTTAACTGAGGGTGGTGCACTGATCCCATTGGATCAATTTCTGGTTTGTTAACTGGTGGTGGTGCACTGATCCCATTGGACCAATTTCAGGTTTGTTAACTGGGGGTGGTGCACTGGTCCCATTGGAATGGATGGTGCACTGATCCCATTGGATCAATTTCAGGTTTGTTAACTGGGGGTGGTGCACTGATCCCATTAGATCAATTTCAGGTTTGTTAACTGGGGGTGGTGCACTTTTCAGATTTGATCAATTTCAGGTTTGTTAACTGGGTAGGTGCACTGATCCCATTGGACCAATTTCAGGTTTGTTAACTGGGGGTGGTACACTGGTCCCATTTGGAGGGGTTGGTGCATGGATCCCATTGGATCAATTTCAAGTTTGTTAACTGGGGGTGGTGCACTGGTTTAGGTTTGTTAACTGGGGGTGGTGCACTGATCCCATTGGACCAATTTCAGGTTTGTTAACTGGGGGTGGTGCACTGGTCCCATTGGAGGGGGTGGTTCACTGATCCCATTAGATCATTTCAAGTTTGTTAACTGGGGGTGGTGCACTGGTTTAGGTTTGTTAACTGGGGGTGGTGCACTGATCCCATTGGACCAATTTCAGGTTTGTTAACTGGGGGTGGTGCACTGGTCCCATTGGAGGGGGTGGTTCACTGATCCCATTGGATCATTTCAGGTTTGTTAACTGGGGGTGGTGCACTGATCCCATTGGACCAATTTCAGTCTCAGCCCAGAATCTGAAAACACATAACGTGGAACAATATAATCCACTCAGAACAAAGGAATAACTAATATACAGTAGAACAAATTATTGCAGAAGGTATTCAAAATAAATTAGCTGGTTTATTTTGTAGTTTTCCTCTGTATACATCTATTTGATCTTGAGCAGGTTACTTGTAGGAAATGCAATGGCATTACTGAATGTCTGACATTTCTTCAATGCCATATCCTCCCGTAGGCCAGTGAGCTAAACTGGATTGAGTTGTGGCAATGTTTAGTAAGGCTCTGATGACCCTATGGGATGTTTTTGTTCAGCTCCTGTATGTGTAGTTCCAATAGGGGCATGATTAGTGGCGTGACTGTATGATGTATGTCCTTAAAAGAGATGTACAGTGGCTGGAGCATTAGTGGAGGCCCAAATACTTCTTGAAGAGTAAACTGATGCTTCGTGACTTTATGCCCAATGTCATTAAGATGTTTCACAAAAAGACATTATTTTTTGCCTAGGGAGACTACTACTACTTTTAGCTAACCAACGTCAACAGTGATATTTAGTGTGGTTGAGACAGCGTTCATCCCAAGCACTTTTGCTACCTAGAAGGGTATTTCATGTTCAAGCTCTGAAATTGTCTCTTCATTTTTTGAAGATAACACGGCTTTGCTCCAGTTCCTTTTTGGTGCTTTTTATGTAATTATTTGTTAATCTCTGTCAAGATTCTATTGATTTTTCCCATGTCTAATTATTTGCAATTCATATTGTTGGTTTCTAACTTTACCAAACATCTTGTATTCCTTACTTCCTTCATGCCATACCAGGTTCCGTAAGGGGCATTGATGTTCATTGTGGTACACTGCTGCAATCATTACACTTGGGTTATCCTGCTGTCAGGTGATTTCCCAGTTGGCCTGAGTTCCAAAGTCTTGGTCTGGCGTCGGTTGCTGTGGCCTCTTCCCTGACGTCAGTGCGGCAGGGGTATATAAGATGCAGCCGACGGCATTTTCTTCAGTCTTTCTTGCAGCGCGGTGCCTAAAGCAAAAGCAGTTCGCAAGTGCCGGTCGGCCGACTCCTGAGATTTTCATTCCGAATCCAGAACCGAAGTCTTCTACAAAGCTAAGTACCCCTTTCTTGCCTGAGACCGATGTCAGTAAAAGCTAATAGCTGTATTTCTTGTGGGAAGCAAATACCTCATAAGGATTTCCATTCCTATTGTATCCCATGCCTAGGCCCAGACCACGATGTCACTGTTGTCGGTTTGTGCTAGGTTTAACAAGCGCACTATTAAACATCGGTTTGATTTTGCCAGACATTATTTTGGTAGAAAATTTAATTACACCATGCCGTCGGAACTTCCGACGACCCGAATACATAAAAAGCACAAAGACAAGGACAGGCATCCAAGGCCCAAACCTGACAACGAAGCCTGTTCTAGGCCAGTCGCCGGTTCTCCGGTTTTCAGCGAGGCACCTTCGCAGCCTGTGACAACCGCTTCTACAGAACCACAGGCCGCCTCCGACTTCCACGTGGAGATGGCTGGGCCTTCGGATGCCCAAGTTTTTCAGCCTACCGAGGCTAACCCTTCAGAGGGATCCAAAGTAGCTGAGCAACCTGAAGCTTCAGAAGGAATTTTCAGACCTACTCAGTTAACCATTAAACCCCCCTGCCAAGTCTAAGCCTACTTTAAAAACAAAGAAACAAATACAGCATTCTCCAGGACAGGCCTCCATGCCCAATGGCCAAAGACCTAATCACTCTGATCAGGGGGTCCCATCCCCCTCCTGATAAAAGGCCCAGACAGGATGCAGACTATGACTCATCCGACCAGGTGTCCATTTCTTCAGATTCATCCTCAGACCTAGGATATTCTTTACCCCCTTATGAGGACTCTGATGCGGAGGAATCAATTCCATCAGCCTCCCCGCCTGAGGACTACTCCTATGGGGAAATCTTACATACCATGAGGGAGCTTTTCCATTGGGAAGGCCAGGATTACTCTGAATCCAAGAAAAGGCTCAGAGATTTCCTTTTATTACCCCAACACAGACCCCTTGCTATTCCACCAGTGTTAGACATTGTGGATGATGTGTATACTGAATCCAGCCTAAATCCTGACTCCTTACCTCCAGCCCCAGTTAAACCTGACAGATACTAGAGTCCCTGACTCTCACAAATTTCTGTATAAAAGCCCTGTTGCAGACCCTGAAACTATTTCTCAGGGACCCAAAGGGATGGGATTAAGGCCTCACCAGCAAAAAATCCTGTCCCCTCTGACAGAGATTCCAGAGCATTAGACAGATGGGGAAAGAAAGTATATACGTCTGCAACCTTAGCAATGAGAGCCTTAAATTGCCAGTTTCACATGCTAAAATATCAGCAATTTTTGATGTCTCAGTTAAAACAAAAAATGCTTCCAAATTCAGATCCTCCTAATTTTAAAGAAATGCAGGATTTATTGCATGCAGCTGAACAAATGGGAAAGCATACTTTGCAATGTGGTTTTGATTCTTTAGAGGCCTCCTGTAGAGCAGCAGTTACAGGCTCTGTCATTAGAAGGCATGCTTGGTTAAAAGAACATACGTTACCAGATCATGTCAAAGCAAAATTATTGGATGCACCTTTACAGCAGGATGTGTTATTTGGAGTTAAGGCAGAAGAGGTATTAAAGACAATGGAGGATAAGGAAAAATCTATGCAAACGGTAAATTATTTCTTAAAGGTTCAGCCACCAAGATTTAGCAGAAATTGGCCAACAAAGAATTGGTCCTTTCCGGCTACAGACAGACCTCAAAAGGGCAGATACAGACATCCTAGAGGTAGAGGTCAACCACAAGGTCCTTACAGGCCTCGACAATGGGGTGCACCAGGCCAGAAAGAAGGGGAAGACAGGCCCCAACCATATAAAAAGCAGCCTCAATGACTTCCCATTACAGCTGCCAAACAACTCTCTCTTGGCAGCTCCCTTGGGAGGAAAACTAGCACTTTTCTGTCACAATTGGCATTGGATCACCAAAGACAAATGGGTTCTCAACATTGTATCTCAAGGTTACAGGTTCCACTTTCACACTCTGCCAAGGTTAAAAGGAATGCCAAATCTGCCACCAAATCAATGGGCAGAGGCTCAAAAACAAATTACAGCACTCATGGAAATGAGAGCTATTCAAGAGGTACCACCACAAGAGCAAGGACAAGGATTTTATTCAAGACTCTTTCTGGTTCCCAGAAAGGACAAAGCCTGGGGGCCCATTCTGGATCTTTCTTCTCTAAACACTTAACTTGGATGTTCCAAAATTCAAAATGTTGACACTTCAGCAGCTTCTTCCCATGTTGGGCAAGAAAGCTTGGCTCGTGACTTTGGACCTCAAGGAGGCATACCTGCATGTCCCTATCAGACAAAACTGCAGAAGATACCTCAGATTCATTGCAGGCTGAATGCACTATCAATTCTCTGCACTGCCCTTTGGTTTATCTACTGCGCCCAGGGTCTTCACAAAGTGCCTGGCACCAGTAATTGCACTTTGCAGACAGAAAGGAATTCAAATTTATCCATACCTAGACGACTGCCTGATTCAAGCAGAGAGCAAGGACATTCTTCTAGAGCATCTGGCATTTGTAAAACAGTTATTAAGTTGCGTGGGGTACACAGTAAACGAAAATAAATCAAAATTAGTGCCCTCACAAGAGATTATATTCCTGGGTGCCAGCTTGAACACAATGGCCCAGATGGCTTATCTCACGCCAGACAAGCAAGGCAACTGACTCAATACTTTCAATGGATGGCAACAAAGACCCAAATCCCTGCAAGAAAAATTCTGCAGGCCTTGGGTTACATGGCATATTGCATACTAATAATTCCATATGCCAGACTGCATATGAGGAAACTACAATGGTACCTAAAGAGTGTATGGTCTCAACACTGTCAAAGTTTGGAAACAGTTATACCATTATTCCTTGCCTTCAACAGGAGTTTCGATGGTGGGCTCAAGCTTGTCACCTCAACAAGGGACAGCCTTTTACTCAACCCACATCCAGGCAAACACTGACAACAAATGCATCGGATTATGCCTGGGGAGCACACATGGCAGGAAAATGTATTCAGAGCAAGTGGCCCGCAGAACAAAGGCATCTTCACAATAATCAAAAAGAGATGTTAGCTGTACAGAATGCCCTTATAGCTTTCAAGGACCTGCTGTATCCAGGACAATTACTACTAAAAACAGACAACACCACAGTTATGTGGTACATAAACAAGCAAGGGGGCACTCACTCCTACCTCCTCTGCAGACAAGCCATGACCTTGTGGAACACAGCTCTAAACTATCAAGTTCATCTGCAAGCACAATTCCTGCCAGGAGAGAAAAACACACTGGCAGACGACTCAAGCAGAAACATCATGGATCCCCACGAATGGGAATTGAATCCACAAATATTCAGAATGATAACACAGAAATGGTGGAGGCCGGACATAGATCTGTTTGCATCCCCAATGAACTGCCATCTACAAAAATTCTGCACAAGGAGTTACCATCCACAAGCATGGAAAGTGGATGCCCTCTCATTCAGCTGGAAAAACCTACAAGTATACACTTTCCCTCCACTACCTCTCCTTCCAAAGATTCTCATAAAAGCCAGGCATGAAGAGCCAAAGATGATCCTGATTCCTCTAGACTGGCCACGCCAGCACTGGTACCCAATCTTAAAGAATTTAGCACAAGAACCACCCTGGATATTGCCTCAAATCCCACATCTGCTGACTCAGCACAACAATCAAATACTTCACAGTCAGCTAAATACCTTAAACCTAGCTGCATGGAAAATTCCTTAGTCAAGCAAGCAATGCCTCTCTCCAAAGCTGTTATGGATGTCATTCTGGAGGCCAGAAGGCCTAGTACCAGGAAAGCCTATTCGGATAAATGGAAGAGATTCTGTGCCTGGAACCAGGCTCACAACTTTGACCCTCTTGTCCCAAACATTCCTCAGATTCTACAATATTTAACTGAGATGCTGGACAAAGGCCTCCCTTTTTCATCCATCAAGATCCACGCCTCTGCCATCTCTGCTCATTACAACACGGATCCTCCAATTTTCTCTAATCCATAGCTAAAACAGTATCTCAGAGGGGCTAAAAACATAAGACCGACAAGTAGAGCACCTACTCCAACTTGGGACCTCAACTTTGTTTTGGAAAAATTAACTTTACCTCCCTTTGAGCCAGCTAACACAGCAGAATTAAAATATATTTCTTGGAAAACTGCTCTGCTCCTGGCAATAACATCAGCTCGAAGAGTTTCAGAATTACAGGCACTAATAGCAGTGGAACCTTTCCTCATTTTCCACCAGGACAGGGTGTCCTTAAGAGCTAACCCTACGTTTATGCCAAAGGTGGTTTCAAGTGTGGCTCTAAACCAAACTATTCACTTGCCAACTTTTTATCCAAAAACACAGAATAAAGGGGAGAGATTACTGCATTCTTTGCACATTCACAGACAGTTACGCTTCTACTTGGACAAAACCAAAGCTTTCAGAAAATCTGAACAATTACTAGTAGCATATGCTGCAGGAGCACAGGGAAAAGCCATTTCAAAATAGACTATTTCAAAATGAATAGGACATTGCATACGTTTCTGCTACACACACCATGGGAAACCTATACCTAGCAGCATTAGATCTCACTCCACCAGGGCAACAGCCACTTCAACTGCCTACCTCAGAGGAGTGCCTACCAAGGACATTTTGGAAGCAGCAACATGGAGTTCTGTGCATACCTTCACCAAGCATTACCATCTGCCTTTATACTCTAAATCCAGAGCTGGCTTCACCACTGCTGTGCTGCAGGGCCTTATAGCAACACCTAATGCCTTATAGAACCAGCCACCCTACCTCAGCTTTGGATTCTACCCAAGTGTAATGACTGCAGCAGTGTACCACAATGAACATAGTACAGTTTTGTACCTACCATAAATGTAGATGTTCGAGTGTATACACTGCTGCAGTCCAGGTTACCCTCCCTCCTTCCCCTCTTACATGTTGGTACGTACCTATATCTTCTACCCTTTACTGCTTATGGGGGGTATTCACTGGTAACTAAAAGTTGTTTTTGCTTTTCCTATCTATGTTTTACTAGCAGTTTGATTTGCCTATCCATTTGGGGGCACCTGACATCTGGGGCAAGAAAAACTGAAGAAAATGGCATCGGCTGCATCTTATATACCCCTGCCACACTGACGTCAGGGAAGAGGCAACAGCAACCGACGCCGGACCAAGACTTTGGAACTCAGGCCGACTGGGGAACCGCCTGACGGCAGGATAACCCAAGTGTAATGACTGCAGCAGTGTGAACACTCGAACATCTACATTTATGGTAGGTACAAAACTGTACTTTTCCTGTTGCCTATCATAATATTATTATTATGCCCTCATCGAGTTCTACAGTCTTTCTATGAACTTTAAAAGTAGCCTTTTTGGTCCCACCATTATGAAGAAACATGTCTGGATGCAGAAAATCTTGAATTTGCTTTTGTTAGTAAGGTTATTTATGTATTTACTTATGCACTTTGTTAACTGGGATAAAGTACGGATCCCATTGGACCACTTTCAGTCTTAGCCAAGAATGTGAAAGCACATCAAGTGGAAACAAAATAAAAGCATATAGGGTCATTCTGGGAGTAGCAAGTACAGAGGACTTTTCCCCACCACAGAACTTGTTTTAATAAGGACAATATCCACTAAAATACCTTGCCACCTGTAAACCTAAAAACCTGTTTATGCTGATAAGCATTAGGTTGGAACGGTTAGACTTTTCTGTAGCCTTCTTTCTTCTCCAATTAAGGTAAAGACAGTGTGCTTTCTACTATTCATTCAGATGAGCGTTGTGTGCTCTGCACCTCCAAACAGTGCATTTCTCAATAAAGTAAGTGTAACAAGCGTGCTACAAAAGGGAGTTGGAAAACGGGCTCTCTGCATTGTAAATTGAGAAGCAGGCAGGGAACTGTGTAATTTTTAACAGTAGGGCCTAAGAACAGAGTATTGGGCATATAAAAAGAAACAAAAAAGCATGCTTGTAACTCATTTAACAGTAGGGCTTAGGAACAGAGTATTGGGCATATAAAAAGAAACAAAAAATCATGCTTGTAACTCATACATGCACATGCTGCCTCTAGGCATCTGCTTTACTGGTTTAGCCGCGCTCCACGCCCCACCCTGCCCCCATATTCCACCCGCCCCCGGTAGTACTACGTTTATAGTACCAGTGGCATGCCTCCTTAATTAGCTAACCAACTACACGTGCTCCTAGAACCCAGCAAACTCCTAGCACAATAATACACCCTGTATCCACCCCACTGTCCATATTAACCAACCCATAGCTATTCTATTCTCTCTAATCTTTTATCCACCACATACACTCAATACAAACCCTACCCTAGTAATTTACTATGACTACAGCTAAAACACTAATGCTGCTACCCTTAGTACCCCTGCTATTCATTCCTTATCACCTAAGCTCATAGGAATATGTACAGCATCTTGAAATCCAATACCCAAACTCTCAAACAGACACCAACCCAGCATTTAATAAGTTTATCCACCACATAACCACCCCCTCTCCTAATTCCTTGCCCCCCCCACTTACCATCACCCGACTAAATACCGCTACATTAGCTTAAAAACCCAAAGCTACGAAAAAATCATAAAAAACTTTTAAGACTCATAAGCAACTTAAAAATTAATCTCTTTAAGGCTGGAGACATCCACCCCAACCCTGGCCCATCCAGAGCAGTAGACCCAAGCACACCATCTAACAACCCAGCGTGTACTACCTAGATTGATAGACTTCCAAACTCATTTCTGGTCTGTCATCTCAACATCAGATGCCTAAACAACAAGATCCATAGCCTACATGGACTCTTAGCTGTTCACTCGCCTTATATCCTCTGCCTCTCAGAAACCTGGCTAAAACCAATAACCAAAGATAATGAAATAACCCCCCCACAGTACAACATCCTTAGACTGGACTGGATCTCCAGGAAAGGTGGCGGGGTAGCTGTACTGTACAGGTCTACCCTAAGAATAACAGCTGAAACCCAACAGCCATCCCAGTTTGGCAATGCAGAAATTCTCATCACCAAACTAATAATAAACAAAAATAAATGCAGATACATTATCTGCATTTATATTCCACCCAACAAGAATGATAATACTCTAGAAAACATCTTACATTGGCTAGCTTCTAACTATCCCCAGGAAACCATTGTCTTGGGGGACTTCAACATTGATTGGAACACCTGTTCCTCTGAAACTCCCTTCACCCATTTAAACCTCCATGGGTTTACTCAGATCGTTGCCACCCCCACCAGATTTAGCAAAAATAGAGTCAAAGATAATATCCTTGATTGGATACTTAACAGCCACCCCCAAAAGTACAAGTCAGGTACATTACCCGATGATCTAAGTGATCACTGCCTTACTTATATTATTAGGCTCAAAGCCGACATTCCCAACCAGCGCACCTACAAAACTATATGAAACATCAGGAACTTTAACCTTGACAACTTCCAAAATGAACTCAAAGCATGCAATTGGAATGTCTTGAAATGATTCTCATTAGAAGAAGCAGTTGAGTACTTCAGTACCAGATTTCTGGCTATCCTTAACCACCATGCTCCTTACCTGCATCATCCGTGTAAAAGCCCACAGTTGCCCCATAGCTATTTAAAGAAACAAAAACCAAAATTAAACTAAGAAACAACGCCTGGGCCAGGTGGCATGTTACCAAAGCCCCTATGGACCAAGTAAGATAACGACGGCTAAGGAATCAGACCAAAAAATCGTCATTCTAGACAGAAACAAAATCACTACACCCTCCTACAACAAAAATATCAGCTAAAACCTCAAAAGTTCTGGGCTGGTATTAACAGTCTTCTCCACCCAGGCCGTTCCACTACTCCTACCCCATCAGCTGCCCTTGATAAATCCCCTGTAGAAATTGCAAACAGCTTCATCTCCTTCTTTACCAAAACAATCCAGTCTGTAGCTACCCATCTCACGCCATTGGACACAAACACCAGCTATGGCACATCTAGCCCTGACCCACCCAGCACCCAACCCACCTTTATCTTTCAAACCATACCTACCAACCTGATCTGGACCTTACTCAAAAAGCTAAAACCTACTACACTAGCTGCCGACCACCTCCCAGCTGAGTATCTTCAAAAAGCAGCTGATGCCATAACTCTTCCCATTTCTATTCTGATCAACAGATCCATCTCAGAAAGATCCATCCCAGCAATGTGGAAAATATCATGTTATACCGCTCCTTAAAGGAGGAAGTTCCACAGAATTATCTAACTTTAGACCTATAGCCATTCTTTCACCATTAGCTGAAGTCATGGAAAGATGCATACACAAACAAACCATGCACTTTCTTATTCAAAACAGGAAGCTCACCGACTCTCAGCACGGCTTTAGGCCATTCCACAGTATCACCACGGCTCTTCTGTCTTTCTCCAATGTCATCAGTCTTCATCGTAACAACAACAAACTATCTTTGGCACTCTTCCTAGATCTCTCAAAAGCTTTCGATATGGTCAACCATCAGCTACGGCTCAGTACCCTACAAACCATCGGTTTAGACCAACACGCAATACAGTGGTTTCACTCCTACCTAAACGGTAGACAGCAGGCTGTCTTATTGCAGAGCAAGCTGTCATCCCAACTCACTCTAACACTAGGTGTCCCACAAGGGTCCATACTAGACCCCCTTCTTTCCTCTGTCTTTATCAATGATCTGCACACCAGCATCCCAGGAGCCACCTGCATCCAATATGCAGATGACTCAATGCTAATATGCTCCGCTTCCTCTCCTACACAACTTCCAACCCTCCCCAAGACCACTGTCAGCATGGTAGAAACATGGCTAGCTGATCGCCGCCTGCTTCTAAATCCTAACAAAACCAATCTACTACTTTTCTTCTCTAGCCGTAGAATTTCTCCTCCTTCCTTCAACATCAAATCTAGCAATGACACCATTATCTCCCCTGATGACCATACAAAGCTTTTAGGCATAATACAACAACCATAAATTTGATAAACATGTAAATCACACTATTAAATCCGTCGACAAAAAGCTTGGCTCCCTGTACAGAGCCAAACCTTTCCTCACCCCCCCCCCCCTTAGCTAGGGTAGCTATTTCAAAATCACACCTCCTCTCTACCCTTATGTATGGCTCCCCTGTACTCACCAACCTATCCAAAACCGATCTCAACAAATTATCAGGATGTTACAATCATATAGCCAGATTCGCTACTGGCATGGCTTTTAGGACCCACCACTGTCAGCCACCACTGTCAGAACCTCAAAGCACTGGCTAGAGTATCCTACCCTTCTACAGTTCAACCAGCTTATAGTAGCGCATAAAATATTCCATCAACCTGATAACACCCCTGCCCTCAAAAATATTCTCACCCCTTATAGTACCCCCAGGCCATTACGCTCAGCTGATAAACTAATGAAACTGACCCAAAAATCCAACAGCTCTGCAGGCAATGCTATATTTGACAACTCAACCGTTAAAATCTGGAATCTACTTCCTACTACCATTACCAAGGAAACCTCACTACCCCTATTTAAAAGAGAACGCAAAAAATACCTCACATCTCATTGGCTGTGCTCTTGTTCTAAACTTGACTATCAACTTCACTATTACATGTCTTGCTACCTAACCTGCTGTTTAGCCAAGTATCTATGCGTCATAGCATATGAATGTCTAAGCATTGTGAATTATGAGATCTGATTGTATTCTATGTTCACATTTTCTGATACCTCTCTGCCAGTCAGATGCAAGTCTGCACATCGTGTATATTGATATCTGCCTGTATTCTTTGTCTAGATTTTTCTAAACATGTCTGTCTGAGTTTATCACTCAGTGATGTATGTACTGTCTCTTTTTTGGTATGTGGAGCTTTTCTCCCCGGGCCTCCACTGAAAATGGACATATATCCAGTCGGACTATCCCAGTCAACAAATGTAAAATAAAATAAATAATAATAAAAATAATTTATACAATAAAAAACACTCAAAACAAAGGAATAGTTAATGTACAACAGAAAAATTATTTAAGAAGGTATTCAACAGAAACCACTATATACAACATTTATATTAGTTAGTTACTCTGAGGTGCCAGGGAGGAGATTGGCTTGTTGCTGAACTGGCAGCCAGTTGGCTGTGGCTTGGTAAGACAGTGATGTTCATACTTTGGGGAATGGATAATGAAACAGCAGATGGAGGTGGGGATTGTTTGGATGGTGGTAGAGTTTCTTTTGGAGGCACAGCTACAGTTGGTAGGCAGTACTGTAGTTGGGCTGGAAGGCTGCCTTTTCCAATAGTTGTGCTCTGTTTGGTTGTTTGTTTTTTAATGATTATGAGGGTTGACTCCATTTCTGTCTGGATTGCTGACATGCCATTACAGTAATGCCACTGTTTTTAGTGTTATGAATGATTGCTTAATGACAACGATGAGTAGATTTACTCAGTTCTGCTTTTCCTTGATTTGTATGTGGCAGCCATGTGGTGTCCTTGATCTGTATGTGGCACTGACAGGGTGTCCTTGAGCTGTATATGGCACTGACAGGGTGTCCTTGAGCTGTATGTGGCACTGACATGGTATCCTTGATTTGTATGTGGCACTCACACAGTATTCTTGAACTGTATGTGGCACTGATGTGATGTCCTGGAGCTGTATGTGGCACTGATGTGATGTCTTTGAGCTGTATGTGGCACTGACAGGGTGTCCTTGAGCTGTATGTGGCACTGACAGGGTGTTCTTGAGCTGTATGTGACACTGACATGGTATCCTTGATTTGTATGTAGCACTCACATGGTATTCTTGAACCATATGTGGCACTGACATGATGCCCTGGAGCTGTATGTGGCACTGATGTGGTGTCCTGGTGCTGTATGTGGCACTGACATGGTATCTTTGATCTGTATTTGGCAATGATGTAGTGCCCTTGATGTGTATGTGGCACTGACAAGGTGTCCTTGATCTGTATTTAATACTGACATGGTGGTTCATGCTATGGTTTTGAAACATGTTCAGGCACGCTTTGGACACTTGGCAGTTATCATAGACTATTTTGGCTTCTGCTCTCAGAGATTAGTTTTTGCGGTTAATTCATCATCTTACTGTGCATTTCTTGGTTTCCCAAGGTTTCACATTGTGTGCATTGCTGTTCACGGTGTATGTGCTGCCATTAAATTTCAAGGACTGTGACTGGCAATTCTCATAATTTCTCAACTGCAGAAGTGTGGGGACAACATGCTAAATGATGTCCCAGAGAGTTCCTTTTACTCTGAGGTACAGTGATCTCAGAGTTAGTATATATGTGTGTGCATGTATGTGTGTGTATCTTTATATGGGTCCACTTTCAAATCTCGAAATACTGAAATATCAAATTTCAGTATCTCGGGACAAGAATCTCAAAAGTGCAATTTTTTGAAACTGGATATTAGCGAATCTTAGGTTGCCGAATGTGCAGTAGTTGTGGTGCAGTCTGTTATGTGTGGTATGCTGTCTCTGTAAGATATAGTGTTGTGGGATTTAGACATGGAGATCGATGTGTGGTTATGTGTGGAGATGCAGGTAAGTTTGTAGTGTGTTAAAATTTAGGTTCATAGGTAGGTACTAGGCTGTCTGCCCGAAGGCATTTATAAGGCTAGCCAGAATGTGTTGGCTTTCGCCGCACCCTTAGATTAGTTCCCTGTGTCTCTGTCCAGCAGAGCCATTGAAGTGATCCCCGGGGTAAACTTTCTGTTTCCCATCTACTCGTCAAGGTTTCTTTTGAAGAGTGTTAGCGAGGAGCTCTGCATAATGTAGATTCGAATCTTGTTCCAAAGCATGGGAAGTCTCTGGGACAGGAATATATCCCTCCAGCACATCCTATTTATTGTTGTGGTGAGGTTTAGATCCCTAGAGCGTGTGGCTCGAGGGGATATGGTTTTCTTTAGGTGGAGCATGTCCGTCAATTCTGGGTTGGACATGGCCTTGTATGTCAGGCAGAGATCACCTCTGAGTAGGTGGTATGCAACTGAGTACAGCTGGAGTTTCTTCAGTTAAGCTGCTTGAGGCCTCTGTTTGAGGCCAGTGATCCTCTTGGTGAGGTACTTTTGTGGTCTTTCCAGCTGTTGCAGGTGTCTTGTAAGGTACATCCCAAATGGGGCATTGTACTCTATGATGGGTTGATGGGTTTGATGAGTGATGCGTAGAGGGGCACAATGACTTCTTTTGATCTGGATGCAAACCCTTTTGTGATTAGGTGGGCCACATAGAAGGATTTTCTAACTACCTTGGCAATGTAATTATCAGAGGAGAGGTTACTGTCTACTTGGGTCCCCAGATCCCTTATTTCTTCTTCTGTATTTAGGAGGCTACCAGCTATGTGTTAGTTTCTGCGTACTTTTGTTTTTTTTAAAGGGGATGACTATGCACTTTTTGGCATTTCGCTTGAGGCCATCAGTGAGACCCTTTTGGAGGATGTCTGTGTCCACCGGAGAGTCAATTATAGCCTCTAGTTTACAGTCGTCTGTGAACTTGGTCAGCCATAGTTCCTCTGTTCTTGCCTGTACCTCTGAGAAGTATATGCCAAACAAGAGGGGTCCTAGGACTGAGCCCTGGAGAATGCCACTTGTAACCAGTTTAGAGTCAGACCAAGCTCCTGCAACTCTTACAATGTTGGTTCTGTCCGTGAGATAGTTGGCAGCCCATCTCGTGACGTAGGGGTTTATGTTCAGGCTGGTGAGCTTGTCTATAATACCTGAATGAAGAATGGTGTTGAAGGCCTTTGCGAGGTCTAGGTAGGCTGTGTGTACCACCTTTCCCCTCATCTATAGGCTTGGTAACTGTCTCAAAGAAGTCCACCAGGTTTAGGAGGCATGATCTGCCCTTAACAAAGCTGAACTGGGTAGGGTCCAGTGTTTGGAGATTCCCAATGTCTCTGTTAATGAGATCCATGATGATAGGCTCCATAGCCTTGCAGACCAAGCTAGTCAGGCTTATAGGGCGATAGTTCCCGAGGTCTGTTTTGGCTCCACCTTTGTGGAGCGGAATAACCGTTGCTGTCCGCCACTCTATAGGCACGTAGCCAGTGGAGATGCTGAGTTTGAATTATGTGTTTAGGTGAGGGGTTAGTTCATCTTTGAGCTCGTGTAGGATGCAGCCTGGGACACCATCTGGTCCCATTGATGCTGTGTTTTTGGCTTTGGAGAGGGCTGTTTTAACCTGAGTGTCTGTGATTTCAGGAGCACGACATTCTTCTGGTATGGTTATGGGCCCTTTTGGGGGTGTGAGGAGGGTGAAGTTTTCACTGAACCTGTCTGCCAGGATGTTGGCGATATCAGTCAGTTCAGTGTATTTTGTGCCATTGTGCACTAACTCTGAGCAGATCTGAGAATTGCCATGTAGATTCGTGACATAGCTAAAGAATGCCTTGTGGTTATCTTTGGAGTCCTTGGCAATTTTTCTTTCGAAGCTAGCCTTGGATGATTTTATGAGGAATCATAGTTTCTTGCTGATACTGATCAGGGATGTCTTCCCTTCTTGGGATTTTACTCTTTTTTGTACTAGTTTCCTCCTCCTGTTGTATAGCTTGTTTATGGCAGGGGTCCACCAGACTGTTTTTTTTATCTTGGAGGAGTGAGTCTTGGTTTTGCTTAGGATAGCACAATCCATGCATTCTTGTAGGTACCCGTAGAGTGCATTAGTAAAGTATTTTGCAGTTTGGTTAGCGTTATCCTTTGGCATGGGGTTTGAAACTTTCCACCTCAGTCTTAAGTAATGTGAAGTTTGCTTTTGAAAAGTTTTTCACGGTGGTTTCTTTGACCAGGGGTGGGGGCGGAATGTGGATATCCAGAGTGATTAGTTTATCGTCAGATCTAACCAGAGAGGGGTTGACCTCCGGTGTGGAACACTGGTCGCCTATGTTGGTGATGACCAGGCCCAATATGTTGTCACCTCTGGTGGGGGTATTGACCAGTTAATCCAGGGCATTTGAGTTTATAAATTCTAGGAAATGTTGGGCAAGGGAGTTAGTACTTGAGTAGTTCTCCCAGTTAATGTTTGGGTAATTGAAATTGCCCAATATCAGGGTGTTTGGTAGGACCTTTATGTTTCCAGAAATGTGGAATGGGGGTCCTGGGACATTGATGGGTGATCTGTATTAGGCTACAATTCACATTGCAGTTTTGCCCATTGTTACATGTGGATCATGTCTGAAACATCGTGCTATGCCACTAACTTGGAGGTGTGGGTATTCTTGATGAATATGGATACGCCCCCGCCTTTTGTATTTCGGTCTGGGTTTTGTGGCCGAAATGTATTGTATGAGTTGTAGCCTGGTAGTGCTGGGGTGCTCTCTGGAGCCTTAAACCAGGTTTCTGTTACTGCACATATATCTATTTTCTCCATACTGAGGAGTGCCTAGAGTGCGTGCATTTTGAGGTTTAGACTTCTGGCATTGAGTGGCATTACCCTCAGTTTTGGTTACTTGTGCTATTTATGGCGGTGGGTTTATCTTTTGAGCCTTGCCTAAAAGGGGATGGCAAAACAGCACCGGCAAAAAACAATGTTTGAATGTGTTGTTTTTATAATTTTTTTGGGAAGTTTTAGGAGTAGGTTGCAGTAGGTAGGTGAGAGAGTGTGTGTGTAAGTTTTGAAAGTGATGATTTTTGTACATGTGTAGTGTATGTATTCCTCACTGGTATACATTTGACAGTGTGCGATGAAAGTGTAGGGCGCATAGCGATGGGTTTTCTGTGTTATTCGTGGTAGTGCAACCTCAGAGTTGGTATATATAAGTAGCGGGGGTGCATGGAGGCTTGCCCTCCTGCTTATACATAGATTACTTGGGTTTTGTTGGTGTGTGTGTTGTGTTGGTTTGTTATTGCTGTAGGGAGGAAGGTTGTGTTGATGTTTTTGTTTGTGCGATGGAGGATGTATTAAAAACAGTGTCGCATACTGATAATTTGGTATTATGAACTTTCTCTATAGTGGTGGTTGCTTTTTTTTTTTTAATTTTTCTTTCTAGTGGACTTTCAAAATTCTCATCTCCAGATACTGAAACTCAGTATTTCACAGTTTGAAAGTGCATCAGTATATAGGGGTGTTGAGGATGCAGGGACAGTAAAGTTCTTAAAATACTCTAAAGATCAGCAGTATGGTATGAATTTACTGTGTTTTTTTTTTTTTGAAATCACAGTTTAATTTTCAAAATGTCAGGATTCATTGTATCTGGTCTAACACTTCCAGTAGGGAGCCAAGTTCAAGCTATCCCACAGACAGAGAGAGCTGTCGTGTAATCAGACTGGGGTACATCGACAGACAGATCTGTCATGTAATCAGACTGGGGTGCATAGACAAAGAGTGCTGAAGTTAAATTAGACTGCACCCCATGGTACCACAACCGGCACCACCAGTTTAGGCATGGTAACAGAACAGAAGCAGCAGGTTATCTGGTAAGTTAGGACAGACAGTTAATGCTAGGAGCTGCTAATAACCTTCAGATTATAGACTTTCACAAGTCAGGTGACTGAATAAATCAGTTATTCAGACAGCATTCCTAGCTCATCCCAAAACAAACATTTATACCTTGTGTGCTTATCTGATTAACAAAAGAATAAAATAAAGTTAAAAAATAAGCTAAGGGAGAGGCAGGCATGTGGGAACAGTAGAAACTACCGCATGTCTTATAGTGAGCATGATCAAAGCGATCTGTTGGACAGTGATATAGAGATGAAAGTGGGATCAAAGCGATCTGTCGGACAGTGATATAGAGATGAAAGTGGGATCAAAGCGATCTGTCGGACAGTGATATAGAGATGAAAGTGGGATCAAAGCGATCTGTTGGACAGTGATATAGAGATGAAAGTGGGATCAAAGCGATCTGTTGGACAGTGATATAGAGATGAAAGTGGGATCAAAGTGATCTGTCGGACAGTGATATAGAGATGAAAGTGGGATCAAAGTGATCTGTCAGACAGTGATATAGAGATGAAAGTGGGATCAAAGCGATCTGTCGGACAGTGATATAGAGATGAAAGTGGGATCAAAGCGATCTGTTGGACAGTGATATAGAGATGAAAGTGGGATCAAAGCGATCTGTCGGACAGTGATATAGAGATGAAAGTGGGATCAAAGTGATCTGTCAGACAGTGATATAGAGATGAAAGTGGGTTCAAAGTGATCTGTCGGACAGTGATATAGAGATGAAAGTGGGTTTTTCATCTTTTCTTTATGAGCAAAAATGGTCCCCCAAAGATGTGTTTCACCACATGCAGCCCTAATTATTTTCTCAATCATAGTATGTCCTGTTAGTCAGATTATTGGGCCATGAGTTGACTACAATGTCATGTAGTGTGTCAGCTTGCTTCTTGCTTAAAACTATTCATTTCACATAGAATGCTATGGAAAGATGCATGTTCGGTCAATGAAATAGATATCCCAGTACTGTCTTTGGGCAATCATTCCACAGACTTAGGAAAGGCCATGTAACATGTACAGAATGTTCTTTTTAAGTTTTGTTATGATATACATGTAGAAACTACAGTGTATCTGTACCATCATGTGATATACATGTAGACACTGCAGTGTATCTATAACATCATGTGATATACATGTAGACACTACAGTGTATCTATACCATTATGTGATATAGATGTAGACACTACAGTGTATCTATACCATCATGTGATATACATGTAGACACTACAGTGTATCTGTACCATCATGTGATATACATGTAGATACTACAGTGTATCTATACCATCATGTGATATACATGTAGACACTACAGTGTATCTATACCATCATGTGATATACATGTAGACACTACAGTGTATCTGTACCATCATGTGATTGATATACATGTAGACACTACAGTGTATCTGTACCATCATGTGATATACATGTAGATACTACAGTGTATCTATACCATCATGTGATATGCACGTAGACACTACAGTGTATCTGTACCATCATGTGATATACATGTAGATACTACAGTGTATCTATACCATCATGTGATATGCACGTAGACACTACAGTGTATCTGTACCATCATGCTGTTTAATAGCTTGCCTACACTGTGAGTAGAACATGTCACAGAATGTGTAGATGTGTTCCTGCAGGTGTCTGGACATTTCATGTTATTCACAGCCCATACAGAACAAATGTGTTAGCATAGGTACAGGGCACTGAGTATGAAATTGCAGCAGCTGAATGTAAAATATATCTGCACTGTGTGTGGAACTCAACATTGTAGAGTAACAAAAAAGGTATTCATGTAGAGATGTATAGTAACATGCACATGTTTAGTTTCATCTTTGATTGTTTAAAATATATTTTTAACTCCCCTTTTCCCACTTACCAATCCTTCTCCTGATCTCAGACCACAGGCCATTCCCATGTCAGCTTAAACAACCAGTAGCCCACTCAGATGGGTGTGTCACCCCCTCAGAGGAGAACTTCACAGCATATTGGCCGGAAGGGGCAGAGTTCAGCTGTATGGCATTCTGTAGCCGTCTTGACTTTTCTTTGAGCAACAGCAAAGGGACTTTTTCACATGTCTTTACCCTTCTTGCTGGCTTCTGAAGTTCCTTAGTGCAACATCTTGGACACATTTGCATGCATGACACTACTTAAGCATGCTGATAGATGGCTGTAAGAATCTTTGAACCCCTTCTGTTTCAGTCTGGCCTTGATGTGTAGCAGAGGGATTGTTCTTTGGCTGGAGTTAACCACAGCTCTATTCCTAAGTAAAGAGAATGGTCTGTATCCACTAAGGCTGCTCCCTTCCCAACAAGCCGTATGATTCCTGAGTTCCTTTTTAGCCTGGGTCACTTGGTGGACAAAATGTTGCCATGCCTGTATGTCAGTGAAGAGCTTCATCTGTAGGTGCTTCTTGTCAGACTCTGTCAGTAATTGTGATTTGAGATTATAATTCCAGTGTCATATGATGAAATACTAAGAAGCAAAGTCAAATTATTAAAATACTACTTTTCCTGCTTTTGGTTTCAGTTGAATCTGTGGGAAATAGCATACTTCATATTTAGTTAGGTAGTTTCGTTGACTGGCTTAACGTGCTGATGATGTCATAGGAGGTTGTAGTGAGCTAGGTTCTACATGAACAAACAGTTACTGGACAGTGTACATGACTAACACAACGCATCAGAATTTTCCTCTAATGTTGCAGATGTGCAGAATTTTGCACAGCGTTTGACATGTTAGACTCTTTCATATGTCTGAGCTCTTTTGACCTTACTTCAGTGTTCATAGGTAAATAGTACGCTGTGTGTCCTTGTGGAATATTTTAAGCCTAGCCTATTTCTCTCAAAAGTGAGAATCAAACCATGTACCTTGTATCTTTGAGACAAGCAGCTTAATAATTATACCAGCAGAGTATATTATAAGACAGTGCAAGCTGCTGAAGTGTGTAAGGAGCTGATTGAGGTACAGTCTTTCTAAGTAGCAAGTCACAACTTCTTTGAAAGGGAAGTTAGACAACTGCATATTGAGGAGGAGAGGTGTGTAGTTAGACCTGAAGACAAGGGCGTACTGTCTTCATCTTTAAATGTGTACTTATCTGCATCATATCTGTCAACCTCTCGGTTTATGAATTGTGGGCAAAGTCAAAAATAATTGGGGAGGCAAAGGCCAAAAAACAGGGACAAATTTTAAATATTATTCTTACTAACAAGTTGCTAGAATAACAAGTTCTGCACTACCTTGCATTTTCAGAAGGGTATGAAGTCCAAAACTCAAATGTCTGTCATTATTTAGTGACTTTAGTCATCACTGATTTGCCAGAAAAATGCACATTTTATGTGGAACAGATCAAAAATATAAAGAGGACAGTCTACAAAATTGTGGACAATTGGGAGGTATGATCTGCATATACCTAGCCATGCCATACTTCACTTGCAGAAAAGGACCCAGTTTTAAAAACATTAAAGTAAATCAAGAACTCTGATTGACACTATGACCAGATTTAAAAAAAAAATGGTTAAAACTTCAGTTGAAACAAAAGTATTTTTGCAGGAGGGAAGTCCCTAGTGCACACACAGGAAGTACATCAGTGCAGGGACAAGTCATGAAGTATGCTGTGCGAGTTAAAACCTTGTGCAGTTTACACTCAACCAAGGGTAGGAAAGCCAAAGTGTACTAAAGTAACACTGTGCATGAAAAGTTACTCTTTTTAGTATTTTTTCTGGTACTTCCTTACCAAATATACAATTTATCACTTTACCCAGTTAATCTACTTTTACCTTCAACCGTGGTGGTTACAGCCACTGCTGTTGGGAGTGACCATAAGCAGGGAATGACTGTCATTTAGGTAGAGCAGCTTTTTGCTCTTTCTGCCTGTCTTCTCCCTTGTGTCTCTTAGCAACTTCTGTACTGCACAGCTACGTATGATGTGCGGATGTCACTCACTCATGCAAGTGGCTGTCCTTCACTGGGAGTCCTGCTCCCTTTTCAGTCGGCTCCCTAGTCTTCACTGGAAGACCAAGTGGCAGGACGTTCTTTCTTAAGACAGACTCCCATATCAGGAGAAATGAAATCCTGCGGTTTGCACTCATTCCCCATCCTCCACTGCTGACTCCTTCACAGACATCTCAGTTGTCCCTGTTTTGGAGGAATGTACCCGTTTTCAGGTCTGTTGTACCTCTGTGTATGATGTAGCCATCTTTGGAGGTATGTCCCAGTTTTCTGTATGGATTTCCCTCTTCACACACACTTTTTGAATCTTTGCTCATCACATATAGTTTTTTATAGTTGTCGTACCCAGAAGACCACACTGCATGATACCAGCATCACCAGTAATTTAAATAGTTGTCGTACCCAGAAGACCACACTGCATGATACCAGCATCGCCAGTAATTTAAATAGTTGTCGTACCCAGAAGACCACACTGCATGATACCAGCATCACCAGTAATTTAAATAGTTGTCATACCCAGAAGACCACACTGCATGATACCAGCATCACCAGTAATTTAAAGAGGAAGCCAGACTTCTTGTATCCCCTTTGTCAGAAGCACAAACAAATTAAGTACGTGTAGTACAATTTACATGGTCTCTCTGATGATGTGCTTATATTTTACATCATTTTTGTCACTCTGCCTTTTTTAAACATTTTAAATGTGTTTCTGAGTAGTACCCCAATTTTTACTGGAAGTGGAACAGTTATGTGCTGTTTGATATTCATATTTTAAGCAAATTAGATACCCAGATTTTTGGCTAGCTGTACCTACTTTTCAGAGGCCTTCATCATTTGTTTGGTAGTGAAATCAAGGTCACTGGGACATAAGGAAACTTCAAGCTGCTGCAAAGAGCAGGTTCATTCTCTGTCTAAACTCTAATGCAGTGAACTCAGTCAGTGGTTGCGTTGGATACGAACTCTGGCTTTATGTATACATAATATAACCTGTCCATTACACAGAACTGGGAAAAACTGCCAGCTAACCTGAGCCTGGTATTCAATGACCATGTGGCAGTTACTTCAAGAATATAAGGGATGACCTCAGTGAAATCTCGCCCTCAGAGAACGCTCAGCTGATTATGCCACAGTCCCCCAAAAGCTGCAAGACAATGAAAAATCTGACAGATTTAATTCAGTCAGATAATCAGGAATTAGTAGAAAACTCACACTCACTCATATGGTATCACTCATAGTGTAAAAGGCAGGTCCTGTATAACTCCTCATAGCAGAAATACAGTAAAATATAACAGCATACCATGTCATTAATAAACCAGAGGACTTTAAATATCACCAAAGGAACAGCAGTACAGTTTATCATCACAAAGCAGGCAGTTCATAGCTAATATTCTAAAGGAGGGAGATAGTGTAGATGTGCCCAGCTTAAAAACTGGGACTACACCCATGCTCAGATTGGTCCCATATCCTCATTCTTTGTTGAGACCAAGCGATCCTGATGAAGATGTTAAACGTCCATCAAAAAGATGAAGTCTTAAGATTTTGTCAGACTTCTGGAAAATTTCTTCAATCCAAGGACATCAGTTTGCATAAAAAGTTATTATTTAGCAATCTGAAAAAAGAGAAGCCTGATTTTCTATGGTTTGGGGTTTGTGATCTGCAAGGACTACTGTTCAAGTTGTTATACCATGCAGACTTTAAAGTAAAGTAATTTTATCGACCAAAAAACCTTCAGAGGAAGCTTAGAGGAATACCAGCAATTGAGGGATTGAAATGGTTAACTATCTTAATTTGACAACTGCCACTGGGGGCCTTGTCTGTCGCATCACAATGAGTTCTCTGTCCTGTTTTTTTTTTTGAGAAACTCTTCTTTCTTTTAACACTTTTATTAAAGTATCACTTAAGACATAGGTAAGCATATATTAATATAAAAGTAAACCATTTTTACATATTTCCATTTACGGACATTATCTTTTCTTTCTTTCTATCATCAGTCCAGCTTTAAATATACTGTTCGATTCCTGCCTTCCCTTAAACCTCAACTCCTCCTCCTTGTCCTGAGCGTTATTCTGCATGTATTGGTGTCCTTGTATATCACTGTTACCGTATTCTTCACCTTAGGGATCTTGTGAAAAAGATAGCCACACATCCATCTAGTATATCAGAGCCTTTAGATCTTGTATGCTCCATACACCGCAAGTATGTTCCCCACTCAAAACGTAGTGTATAAAGGTAACATACAGACACAGTTACCCAGAACATCTCTGCTGCCAGTCCGAACGCCATCATTGCTTGTCAGTTTGAATGCCCTTTGCTGAGTCGTCAGATAAGTGCCCCTTTGGGGTCTTTCTTTTTTTTCTTTTTCCTGTTGGTCTTGTTTTCCTTTGGTTACCTGGAGTTCATGTCCACCACAAACAGTGGACATTCCTGATAAGGATCATTACGAACAGTGTCTATTTTGTTTGGGTACTTCCCATGACCATACCTTCTGTAGTATTTGTAAGGCATTTGTGCCTAAGACTCTTTGAAGCCTGTTGTCTTCCCTGATGATCTACCTAGAGAACCAGAAGCTGAAACAGTTAGCCCAGGGTAGCATGGCAGAATCAGTTAACCTCAAGGTACTTCCGTTAAGCAAGAAGAAAGCCAAAAAATCTCTCCTGGGTTCTTTGGCTATCCAACCTCCAGCACATGCCTCTGCAGAAGTGGGTGGTAGCTGTGTAGGCTGTCCGGTGTTGACTTCAGATTGTTCTGCCATGACCCCATCAGAGGCCGGCTTGGATTCTTTCTTTTGCACGTTCTGTGCGGCTTTGCAGATGTTTTATGGATGTTGAGGGTGAATTGCAGTTGATTAGAGAGCCCTAGAGGGATTCGGGTCTGGGAGAGGTTCAGGGTACTTTTTTTGAGGGTCTATATCACAACGTCATACTAACATAAGTTCAAACGTTGTAATATCAAACCCTAAAGTCCGAAACCCAACAATAACGAAAACACAGAACAGCAATTTTTTTCCCTGGGATAAATATCACTGTTCCGTGACAAAAAAAAAAATTAAACCTTAAACTTAAACTGGGGGGCTTCGCCCCCACACTCCCCTACCTAAATACACCATCTCCGATATCACACCACAGTGGAGGAAATAACGAAGTCCCAAAAATGGCCCACCAATTTATTTTTCCCTGGGAAAAAAAACTATGTGCCGTGGCTTTGCTATTTTTGAATTTCAGACATTAGAGTTCGATATTACAACGTTCAAACGTATTTTAGTTCAATGTTGTGATATAGACCCTTTTTTTTAATCCCATCAGGGTTCGACACCTCCAACAATGTTTGTTAGGGCTGAAGTCCCTACCAAGAAAAAACAGAAGACTGCGCATTCTTCTGTATGTCCTAAGGACCCTCAAAGGGAATGGCAGGAGTTTACTTGGGACCTTTGTAATGCCTTAATGGCCCTGAAACCTCCACAAAGGGTTTCTGTGCCTACTCACCCTTGGACTTCAACTCCTTCCAAAAGGCCTTGGGAACCTGATTCCTCAGATGAGGATTTGAAGTCTGATGACAGGTCCTTGTGTTACTCTTCCCAGATGCCTTATCCTTTGGCTTTTGGCTCTGATGAAGAGGAATCCATTAGCCCTGAGTCTCTTTTGGAGGAGTTATCTTTTGAGGACACTGTAGCCAGAATGAATGGAATACTTTGTCGGATTCTTCTTGGTTATCTGATATCCAGAAAAGGTATTATGAGCTGCTTCAGATAGACACTCCTAAACCTTTTGCAGTTCCTCCTGTGTTGGTTCCTTTGTTAGATGCCTTTATAGATGCCTATAACACTCCTGATTCACAGCCCCCTGTCGCAAAGAAACCTGACAGGTTCTATAAAGTTACTGAGGATTGCCAATTCCTATGTAAGTGTCCGTCTGCTAACCCCGCTGTGGTGTCAGTCACTGACAAGTCTTTTAAGCTGTTGCCATTTACCAAGCTTCTGCCTTCAGATAAGAATAATAGGGCCATGGAGATGACAGGAAAGAAGATCTATACTGCTTCCACTTTGTCCTTTAGGGCCCTCAATTACCAGACCCACATGACCAGGTATGCTCTGGCCTTGCTTGCCCAGGCTTGTCAGTTTATTTCTGACCTCCCTGCTTCTGAAGGTACGTGTTCTGCTTTATCTGTTTCAAGCTCTACCTCTCAGGTGGCTGGCTGCTCTATCAAGAGCAGCCAGGATACTGCCGATGCCTTTTAGAGAGCTGCTGCTGCCTTTTGGTCTGTGACATTAAGGCTAAGTTCCTGGATGCTTCTTTGGATAATAAAAATCTCTTTGGGACTGCTGCCAAAAGTCTCTTCAAGAAAAAGGCAAAGCTTTGCAGGACCTTAAACATATTTTTGTCTCTCCCATCCCTGAGTTCCAGAAGAAATATCCTACAAGGTCTGCTTTTGTTCGCAGGCAGCCTCATCAGACCACTAAAGGCAGGAAGGGTGGTAGGCGAGTTCCTCCTGCTAAGTCATCTCAGGCTTCTGTGGCCCAGAGGCCTCCTTTATCTGACAAGCCTGCTTTGAAATTGTGCCCCCAATGCTTGGTCAGGTTCCCTTGTCCCTTCATCTCTGCTTCTGTCTTCAAACTGGCAACTCATCACCTCAGATTCTCAGGTTCTGTCCATTGTCCTTCAGGGTTATGTCATGGTGTGGAAGTCTCTCCCTTCTTTTTTAGGGATTCATTAACCTCCTGTACAGAAGTTTCCTCATTTCTCAAATGTTCTTGCATCCCTGGTCAACCAGGGAACTATTCAGCTTGTCCCTCCTTCTTAAGTAGGAAAGGGATTTTACTCCAGAATGTTCCTGGTTCCTCGAAAGGAGGCACTTGGAGGCCTATTCTACATCTTTCCTTGCTCAACACCTTTCTCAAGGTTCCTTCTTTTCAGATGCTTTCTCTTCAAACCCCGTTTTCTCTGTTGCTGCCCCAGGCTTTTCTGTTGTTTTTGGATCTGAAAGATGCTTAATTCATATTCCTGTTAACCCTGTTTAAAAGATGCTTTTGCATTTCTCTGTTTCTTCCTCTCATTTTCAGTTTTCTGCTTTGCCCTCTCTACTGCCCCAAGGGTATTCACAAAATGCCTAGCTCCTGTGATTACCTTTTGCAATCTCCAAGGCATTCAGATTTTTCCTAATTTAGACAAACTGTTAATTGAGAAACCTTCTCCCAGTTGCTTGTCACAGGCTCTGGGTTTCACCACATCTCTCCTTTAAAGTCTGGGGTTCACTGTTAGCTTTTAAAAGTCTATCTTGACTCCTCCTCAGGATCATGTGTATCTGGCTGCAGGATTCAGACAGTGCTGATGTTGGCTTCTTTTCCTCCTCCTCCAAAGGTCTTGTCCTTGACAGCTTTCTTTCAGTCTCTTCTTCCTCTGTCTGCCATTCCAACCTAGAGTTTCTTTGGGCTCTAGAATTCATGGCCTCTTCTATTCCAATGCTGCCTCTTGCCAGACTGCATATGCAGAAGCTTCAGTGGTACCTCATGTCAGTTTGGCTTCAGGATTTCCATCCTCTGGATTTCAGAGTGCCTCTCCTTCCTTATCTAAAGCGGGAACTCGAGTGGTGGATTCAGCAACCTACCCTTAACCTAGGTCTGCCCTTTCAGCTTCCATTCACCAAGGTCTAAGGGAGAGGGCTTCCTCTGGTCACTTGAAAGTTCAAGATCTCTAACCCCCCCCCCCCATCAGAAGTCAGACCATCTCAACATCAAAGAGATGAGAGCTCTGATTCTGGCCCTTCAGGCTTTTTACCCCATGTTCTCTGCAGGCCCCCCCCCAAAGGTTTACACATAAAAGACCATAGTGATGTGGTATGTCAACATTCAGGGGGGCACAACATGTTATCTCTGCAGGCTGACTCTTCAGGCCTGGGATCCGGCTATCAGTTAACTCTTCAGGCAGTTCAGCTGGACTCCCTGCAAAATATTGCTAGTAACTCCATTTTGGCCAACACAGCACTGATTCCCCCTCTTAATGCATCTGGCCAGGGGCAGTCACCTCAAGTTACCTTACTGATTGGACCTCTTCACACAGGACTTCTCCATCCTCACTTGCCCACTCTTCAGCTGACAGTGTGGGTGAACCTGTTCACACAGGACACCTCCATCCTCACTTGCCCACCCTTCAGCTGACAATGTGGGTGAACCTGTTCACACAGGACTCTTCCATCCTCACTTGCCCACCCTTCAGCTAACAATGTGGGTGAACCTGTTCACACAGGACTCCCACCCTTCAGCTGATGATGTGGGTGAACCTGTTCACACAGGACTTGTCCATCCTCACTTGCCCACCCTTCATCTGACGATGTGGGTGTTGGGGGTTTTGATACCACTTAGGCACCTGTTTTCTGATGGCATGCTCAGGGTTTTACAAAAGGCAAGAAAACTTGCAAACAGAAAGTCTTCTATGCCCAAATGGAAAAGATTTTCTGTCTGGTGTCATGCTCATAGCCAGGACCCTTTTTAGTGAGGGTCCCTTTGGTTCTCTCCTATTTGTGTGAGTTGCTCCAGTCTGGCATGGCCTATTCTTCTGTAAGGCCCATTTATAAGCTATTTCTGCCTGTCTGCCATTAAATCTTCCTTTAGATTCTTGTTTTGAGGTCAGGCAGTTTCATAAAGTTGTCCTGCATCTTAGGCCCCCAAAGAACTCTATTCCTTCTCCGTGGGACCTAAATTTTGTTTTGGAAAAACTAATCCAGGCTCCTTTTGAGCCTGCTGCTTCAGCTTCTCTGCAACACTGTACCTGAAAGAATGTCTTGTTCCTTGCTCTTACTTCTGCCCAAAGGGGTTCTGAGCTTCAGACCCTTATGGCTATTCCTCCTTTTTTGTATTTTTTTTTCACAGAGACAGGGTGTCTCTTCATACTAATCCTTCTTTTATGCCCACATTTGTTAATGAATTGTACTTGAATCAGTTGGTACAACTTCCTTTTTTTTCCTTCTCCTCAGACTGCTAGTGAGAGGGTCTTGCATATCTTGGTTTGCGCAGACAGCTCAGGTGTTACTTAGAAAAAACAGAGGCCATTCAGAAGTTTGACCAGTTTATTGTTTCTTTTCTTCCCAGGACATTGGGTTTGGCTGTCTCCTAGCAAACCATCTCCCCTTCCTAAGGCCATTTCCTTTTGTCTTTATTTTCATGGCATGTGTCTGTCTGCTTCTGTTAGAGCTCATTCCACGAGGGCTGTTGCCTCTTCTGATGCTTTCTTCAAGGGTTTGAACACCAGTTCCGTCACTGAAGCTGCTACTTGGTCTTCAGTGCATAACTTTACTAAGCATTATAAAGTGGATACAGTTTCTAGGGCCAGAGCAGGTTTTGCCTGGGCCATCCTGCATGGGTTTGCTGAGGGTCTTCCACCTCCCACTCCTTTTCTTGATCTTTTGTGCTGTCCCTCTGTGGTAAAGAATACTGCAGCAGTGGTACAGATGGACATAGTACAGTTGTGTAAAATCATACCATAACAGTAAATGCCCTTATCTTCACTGTTACAATATTCTGTCCCCACATCCATCCCCACTTTTATCTTTTGGGATTTGATTTGGCTACCTCCTGGCTGAGGGTTTCCCTTTTCTATCTGCATTTTCTCTGTTTGGTTGTCCATAGCCTCCTTTTGTCCCATGGAGACTATTGTCTACTGGGGCAATTCAGTTCTGGGTAACTGTGTCCATACATCACCTTTATAACCTATGTCTTGTACAGGAAGCATATGTGTGACGTACGGTGCACACAAGATCTAAAGGCTTTGGTGTCCTTGGCTGGAGATCCCTAAGGTGAAGTTATACTACAACAGTGAAGAGAAGGACATCTACTGTTACGTTAAACTATACGTCCCACAATTTCCATTTATTTATATGTAATGTGCTCCTTCCCTATCCCAAAAATCCCACTGTCAGTTCTTTTATCTCTGTTACAATATTCAGTGCTTCAAATACAGTTGGTTTATACTTTGATTTCCATTTTCTAGAATTTGTTTTTTGGTAGCCACCAGAATTAAATTTAACAAGGGCTTACTGTGTTTAGGCAGTTTAGATCCTGTGTCCTAGCTCAAAAGAAAATCATTTCTTTATTTACCCTCATTTGCTTACTCAGTATTTCTGACAGAGTACTGTGTAGGGAATTTTTAAAGTCTGCCAATTTGTTATTCTTCTAGAACATATGTTCCCATTTACCTGTTTCTTCCCCATTACACCTCCATCATTTGCCATCTAACTGAGTAACAATTCTTTGGAGTCTGTTCAGGGCATAAATGTACCTATGCAAATACTTCCAAGCAAGAATCCTAAACCTTTTAGACTTTGTGGCATATTTGGGAGCCATAAATATGTCGTTCCATTGTTCACTTGTAAATTGCTTATCCAATCTCTCTTCCCAGTGTTTTCTAACCCCCTCTGATTGATTCTTTTTTTTTTATTTTTTTATCACCTACTAATTATTCATTTTTTTATAGCTACTTCTGTTCTAGGTTCAACTAAAAATTCTACCAGAGTAGGTTTTTCACTTCGGATACCCCTATCCTTTTTTCTTTGTCTGTATACTGATACCAGCCCCTTGTAGGGAAGGCAGTCTGTAGCATACAGTCCAACTGTCTTCTTCTTATCTCTCCCTTTCTAGATATTTGCTCCCAATACCTAAAATTAACGAACATTATGCTTCACATACATTGTTATAGATCATACAACCTAAGCAACATTACATAAATTATCCATTTCCCGACCTCTTTTTTTCAAGCAAGAAACATCTTTATTAAATCATCACTTATGACATAAGCAATCATACATTTATATAAATGAAAACAAACCACACAAACACAATCTTAGTTGCAAGCATTTGTCATCACAAACAGTACTGACACACTCCCAGTTGCAAACATTATACATCATTTATAATCTAACCAATCATTTTCATCAAACATTATATAGTTCATTTAAGTCCTGCTTTCTTTTAAACCTCATGTCTCCTTTGTATGTATTGTTCCCACAATTCCCATTTTTTTTCCTATGTAGTTTGCTCCTTCCTTTTTCTAAAGATCTCAATTCGAGTTGTTTTATCTCTGTTACTATATTCACTACTTCTAATGTAGTTGTTTTAGATTTTGATTTCCATTTTCTAGTAATTGCTTTTTGGCAGCCACCATAATTTGAGACAGTAACGCCTTACCATGTCTACACAATTCCAATTCTGTATCTAGCTCAGAAAATCATGTCCCTTGTCAGACCAATCTCCCCACCCAGCCATATCCAACAGTGCATCCCCAGGGAATCCTTAAAGTCTGCCAACTCACTGCACTCCCAGAAAATGTTACCAATTACCTCTTTCTTCCCCATCACACCTCCAGCATTTGCTGTCTACATGAGGAAAAATTCTCTGAAGTCTACTTGGGGTATAAAAATATCTATGTAAACATTTCCAAGCACAAATCCTAAATCTTCTAGATTTTGCTGCATATTTGGGAGACATGCATATATCCTCCCGATGTTTCTTTATGAATTGCTTATCCATTCTCTCTTCCCAATCCTTTTCAACCTCTGATTCTTATAGTTATATAATATTTTATTTGCTCTACTAATTATTCATTTTTTTAATGGCAGCTTCTGTTCTAGATTCTACTAAAAGCTCTACCAGTGGTGGTCTTTCATTTAGGACACCCCTATTTCTTTCTCTTTGCCTATACTCTGATATCAGTCCCTTATAGGGAAGGCAAAACTCTTTATTAATTATTGCCCACAACATCTCCTCTGGTTGATAAAAATATGCCTGACCTGCATATAAAACTAAATGGTCTAAAAACATTTTCACTACTTGTTTCTTACTCTCCATATCCATAAACAAGTGCTGAAATGTTCTTAGTTTTTGTGTTATCTTTTTGTTTAGTCTCTTCCCACACAGGGCATACTCCTAAATACTTCAGCTTATTTTGTCTGCATAAATATGGCTGTTGCTAACCAGTTCAAGTGTGAGTATGTAATTTATGGCTACAGGCTTTGTTTTAGCTTCAGTAATTTTATTTCCCAAAAGGACTGGAAATTGTCTGAACATGTTCCATAATATTGAAATGTCCTTTTTTGGATTTTCAAGTACAAAATAATATTGTCTGCAAATAAATCCAACTTTTCTTGATTAGCATACCAATTATGTCCTTAAATTTCTGAGTCCCTTATTTTTTATTTTATTTTTTTGCCAATGACTCTAATTATAAAGCAAATAAAAAGGGAAAGAGGACACCCATGCCTGGTTCCTCTGTTCAGGCACAGCTTATGAGGGAGGATCTCACATTTTTAATTCTTGCTTCCGATCACTCATATATTCACCTAATTATCCTTATTATTGTATTGGGAAATGCAAATGATTCTATTGCTCCACTCGTAAAATCCGGTCTTACTCTGTCAAATGCTTCCTGTGTATAAAGAGCTGCCAAAGACAGTGATATTTTCCTACATTCTGCTTCTCTCTGGATCATCATTGCTCTACTAATGTGGTCAAATGTTTGCCTCCCCTGCACAAAACCATATTGATTTATATCTACCAATGTTGGCAGCACCTTTGCCATTATTTTAATTAATATAGACATAAACACTTTGTAATCATGGTTTAAAATAAAAATGGGTCCATATGAAGCTAGGTCTGATGGGCCTTTACCATATTTAGGTATCACAACCACCACAGCTTTCTTCACTTGTGTCTCCTTCTTTCAAGATACCGTTAACCCTTCCAGATCTTTATCACTTTTGTCCCTCCTAACTTCCAAACTGCCACAGGAAATACCTTCTGTTCCTGGGACTTTCCTGCAGATTGATTGTACATCACTGTTTTTATCTCATCTCCCCCTATATCTTAACAGTTACTTATAACCTTGGCATACTTAAATCTTCCACAAATAATTCTATATGTACTCTTTCTTGATTTCCATTGTTCTGTGTTTTATACCGATTTTCATTACATTTCCAAACTATCTCTAATATCTCTTCAAAATGTCTGGTTATTTTTCTTGTTACAGGCTCCCTATGTTTGGTGACAACCCTTTCTACTTTTGTTTTAGTCATTGTGCTAAAAGATTTCTTGCTCTGGAATTATTTAAAACATAAATTGCTTAAAGAAATCTTTCTAAAGTCGTGCATATTATCCAGTTATATCCTTATTTTCTCATTAACACTCTGGAGTTGCACCTTTTCTTGTAAGATTTCCCCCTATTCTGCAGTGCTTTGACATTTGTCAGCCCCACTAAATTCCTGCAGCTACTTAAACATCTCTTTTGTTATCTGTACCCTGTTTTAAGCACCATTTTCGTTTTATTCTACATACTAGCTATAACTTCTGAAGAAATTTCTGTCTTCCGTAATAACTCTCAAATCATTTCAACCACCCACTCCCTAAATTCCTTTTTTAACAGGTAGGTGGGAAAGTGACAGCATCTCATTTTTACTTTATTACTCTGCATTTTTATCTTAGCTTTTATTTGTGTGTGATCTGAAATAGGTATTGGATGTGCATCAAAGCTTTCAATTAAATGCACATGTTCCTGTGAAATATAACTTCTGTCTAGCTTAGCCCAGTTATTGTACCATGGGGAATAATATGTAAATTATGTCCGAGTTCTGTCTACTGAATTCACACCTTCCATACCAAACATTTTCATAAATTTCCTCAGAAATCTACCCTCTTCTGTTATATTTTTCCTTATAGGTCCCCCAGATACATCCTCACTGTTGCAAATCAAGTTCCAGTTCCCGCCTTTAAGTAAAATTTCCTAGTAAAAGCCGATTATTTCTCCTAAAGTTCTCTTAAGTTCTGTGTAGTTTTTGGTGGAATATAAATACATACTAGTGTAATCCTTCTCCCTTGTCAGTAGCCCCTTACTACCACAAATCTTCCATTAGTGTCTTTTTGTCCTCCTCTGTCAGTATTGGAGCTCGTCTAGCAATTAGTATAATTACTCCCCTTTTCCCTTGGTCCTGATATGGTGCTGAATATCCATCCTGAAAGTCGTTCCTTATCAAATTTGCATGCTCATTTCTTTCCAAAGGTGTCTCCTGCAGCAGTAATAGTTGCTCTTTACATTTCTTAACATCATTCATTGCTCCTGCCTTTTGGTCTATACCTGTAAGACCATTTAGTATGTCACTGTGATAAGAATACATGACATGACATTTTTTGAATGTATATTTCCAACGCTTGTGTTACATGCACACTGATATTTAGCAGATGATCTTTTATACAGTTGTTTCTCCATTTGAACCTATCACATTTTTCAAAAATTTGTTGTATTGAAAACCCAAACAAAACAAAAACTTAAAATAAACTAATAATCCAAATAAAAATGACAAACGTGAGGAAAACATTTAATGAAGCACTTTTTGTCTAGGTCACTGCCCAAACCTCTTCAAATCTGAAGAAGTTTGGGAAGTGACCTAGATGAAAAGTACTTCATTAAACTTTGTTTGGCAAGTTTTCCTCACGTTTGTCATTTTTATTTGGATTATTGTTTTATTGAAAACCATCAAACAAAAAAAAAAACTAAATACATTTTCAGAACACTCATATAGCCTTTTAACTTAAAACAGACATACAAAACTATGTACATCTTCAAAAAGTTTAGCACGCCTAACAGAAACAGTTGCCCAAAATTGACAGCTGCTCCTAAAGGTATTACCTAACCTAAAATTAAGATTACCCATGCTCAGTGTATGTTACAGCCTGTGTTCCCACTTACACTGATCGCTGGCTTTTCTTTTCTTATCTCTGCTTTTAGAAAACATTAACCTTTAGCCTTAGGTAAAAGTGCACTGGCTATCTTTAAATAACACTTATTTATATATTGTTCTATTAAATACATTAAGGTATTAAATCTACTAGGGAAGCTGTTCTCTCTTATTCACTTCCAGTAATTTCAAACTGTATTTTTACTGAAATGCTTGCCCTAGTACCTTTAAATTTTGCATTTCCCTAAGCAAGCAATGTTCTGCATTCAGAAGATTAGTCGCTTGCACCTACGGACAACTCCTTTCCATGCAAATATAAGAACATAATGTGCAACTGCCTTCAGCTGAAGTCACCCACTGAACCTTTACTAAAGGGGAAAGCAGTCTAATTTCATTACATATGCAATAAATTTAGCATTTCTCATGTCATTCATCATTTTGTCTTCTTTTTCAAGCCAACTTACTTGCAGAAAACTCTTTTTTATTAAGTCAAGGGCATTAATCCAAGCATTCACCTATACAAAAATAAAAAACAACATCTCAACTTTACATATACTATAATCAGGCCAGTTTTACACCCTACCCCCACCCCAAGTGGCTAAGATTACAGCATATTAACTTAAACTTGCTTTTGTCCAGCCTTTATTCTTTTTTTTAGATTTTGTAGTGCCTATATTTTTAAAACTAAAAAAGTGCTTTACTTTAATATCTTTATCACATACAACAATCAATAAAACGATTCACCCTCACCCCCTCATTTAAGTTGCCCCTAACTACATACTACACAAATCTGCTTTACTATATAACATGCAGTTTATACCATTAAATGTTTTCTGCAAATACTGATAGAACAAATTTTGTGTTACTTAGTTTTTTTCCCTTTTAATGTCCTTCTGAACATGAATGCTATAAATTAGGGCATAGGCTTTATAGTCTACCCACAAGTATAACAACATTAACAAAAGTCCACTCTTTCTCAGCCACTTTTTCTTGCAAAGCCATATTTCCAAATGTGATTGATGCTTTATAATCTCACATTTATTGACTAATTTCAGTGTTGCTGGTCTACTTGCTGTTCATGCCTGTCTCCCATAACCAAACTCTGGTTCAAATCCATGGTACTCCCAATTCTTCTAGTCAATTCCTGTGCTTTTTCCTGTCTCTAAAGCATTTTCCTTTGGAACATTGGAAAAGGTTTCACTGGCAATGTCTCTCTATGAACTTTATTGTTAGAAGACTGAGAAGCAGAGTCCTCTTCTGTTTGATGGCTCACTTTTTGTTGGATAAATTTGTTTATTTCCCCCTTAGCCTGTTCTGCATCAAAAATGTCTTTGCTCCAGGAAAAATATTCTTTAGAGAGCTGGAGACAGCAGCTTGAATATCATACCTGCCTCTTGAAATTCCCTGATAGCTTGAATAAATTTGCTTCTCTGATGTACAGTGAGTAATCATTTTTCACAAACACTCTATCTTCACTTTTAAATACTTTTCCCTTCTTCCTCCATTTTGTCATGATCAACTCTGTCTGCTGCTATGATTCCAACTTTAATAATAACAGGTCTTGGCTGCTTTCTCGTGGCCCAGTTTGGAGCATACATATGATGTGCCCTTTCTATTAACAAATCCTCCTGTGGAATACCAGTCCAGCTGCTTATCTGTGCTTTCATAAAATTAATAGTCCGTTCCTTCCAGTTTCTCTGGTGCAGCAGAAAATCTCAGGCTTTCTCTGCATACACTATCATCTAACTCTGCCATTTTCTGAAACCGCTCTTCTTGAGAAGCCTCATTCTCAGCCAGCTTTTTCTTCATTTCAGACTCTGATTTTTGCAGTGTTATCAGTTCATAGTTTGTTAAAGGTTCTCCTATTTTTTCCAGCCTTTTATTTGATTTGAAATACTCCTTCAGTTTCATTTATTTTGATCAGTTGTAAGTACGTCTTGGAGAGGGTAGTATCCTAGGTTTATGATCTTAAAAATGAAGGTACCAAGGATAATGGTGGACCTGTTGTGTATAGGTAACAATGTGAGACTCTGTAGAACAATAATGGTGGACTGGATGTGTATAGGTAGTCTTTGATACCATTCCCCACTCAGTAATCATAGAAAAACACATTAAGCTAGGCATCAACCCCTATATCATTTGGTGGGTTGCAAACTGGCTCACAAATAGAACCCACAGTGTGAAAGTAGCTAACTCCCAAGTCAGACTGCTGACCAGTCACAAGTGGAGTCCCACAGGGATCAGTCGTGGGTCCTCTCCTTTTTGCTGTCTACTTCTCAGAAGTCCAGGCCAACACAAAGGGAGTGTGGCTGACAAAGTTTGCAGACTATTGCAAGTTGGGAGCTATTATTAACTCCCCAAGTGATGTTGACATCTTACAGAAAGGCCTCCCTGAGACCACCAACTGGTGTCAGAACCATGGTCTTAAGGTCAGTGCCAAAAAATGTGTTGTCATTCCCTTTGGGACAAACCCAGTTCCCATGAATTACCACATCAGTGGTAGTCCATTGAACACAGAAGGCGTTATAAGAGATCTGGAAACACAGGTAAAGTCCTTCTATGTGGCACATCTCATTACTAAGGGTTTTGCATCCAGGAAGAAAGAGGTCATTGTCTCCCTCTACTCTTCTCTCTTTAGGCCAGTCATCGAGTACAATGCCCCATTTGACATGTATCTCACTAGACACCTGCAACAACTGGAGAGGCCACAAAATTACCTCACAAAGAGGATCCTAGGCCTTAAACACTTGTCCTATATGGACAGACTCAAAAAACTCCCAACTATTCTCTGTCTCATATCGCCTACTTAGAGGCGATCTTTGCTTGACCTAAAAAGCCATGTCTGACCCAGCTCTGTTAGAAATGCTCCATCTAAAGAAATCCCAATCCGTCCGCACCACACGCTCCAGAGATGTCAACCTCATTGCCACAATCAACAGAACATGCTGGATGGACAAGTTCATAACCCAGAGACTGGCCATGCTATGGAGTAGACATCTCATACATGTCAAACATAGCACATCACTGGCCCTCTTCCAGAGAAATCTTGATGAGTGGATGGGAAATAAAAAATTCACCCCGGGGATCACTCCAATGTCTCTACTAGACAGAGGCACTGTAAACTAAGGTCAGGTGGCACGATGCCAGGGTAATCCTATGGGCTAGGCTTGTAAAGGCTGCAGGGCTATTAGCCTAGTACACACCTATAAACCTATGGGCTAGGCCTGTAAAGGCTCCAGGGTCATTAGCCTAGTACACACCTGTGAACCTATGTAGAACAATAATGGTGGATTGGGTGTGTGTAGGTAGCAGTGTGAGTCTCTGTAGAACAGTAATGGTGGAAGGGGTGTATATAGGTTGCAGTGTGAGTCTCTGTGGAACAATAATGGTGGACTGGGTATATAAAGGTAGCAGTGAGAGTCTCTGTAGAGTAACAGTGGGGGACCTGGTGTGTATAGGTAGCAATGTGAGTCTCTGTAGAGCAATAATGGTGGACTGGGTGTGTATAGGTAAAAATGTGAGTCTCTGTAGAACAATAATGGTGGACCGTGTGTGTATAAGTAGCAGTGCGAGTCTCTGTAGAATAGTAATGGTGGACCGGGTGTGTATAGGTAGCAATATCAGTCTCTGTAGAACAGTAATGATGGACCAGGTGTGTATAGGTGTCAGTATGAGTCTCTGTAGAACAATAACGGTGGGACTGGTGTGTATTGGTAGAAATGTGAGTCTCTGTAGAGCAGTAATGGTGGACTGGGTGTGTATAGGTAGCAATATGAGTCTCTGTAGAACAGTAATAATGGACTGGGTGTGTATAGGTGGCGGTGTGAGTCTCTGTAGAACAATAATGGTGGACCGGGTGTGTGTAGATAGCAATGCGAGTGTGACAGCCCTGCACTGGCCTAGTAATCAAGGAGCCTCAATCCTCACCACTAGCACCAGTGAAGGATGTGCACATTGGGAGGATGACAAGTACACACACAGTAAAGTACAATTTCTCTTAAGAGTACACAGAGATCACAGTCAGTCTAAGGCTGTTTTCTCCCTCTCTCTCCAGATCCCCAGTAAGACTCCCCACTGGCGCAGCTATAGGCTTAAGATCGCAGCAGAGTGGTCAAGCCAAAACCCCCAGCACCCTCTGTGTCCAACCAGTGCTTTGTGTCCCTGCCCAAGAAGCTGACACACACACACACACACACACACACACACACACACACACACACACACACACACACACACACACACACTTTGAGATTTGATTTATATGCAAACACACAGACACTCCTAGGGAAGGTTGCCACAGGTTCACTAACTATGCCCCTTCTGCCTAGAATATAAGGTAGTAATCACTGCCACCAGCCACCCTTTATCAGCTACTGTAAGGCCCTTCCGAAAGGGTGACCAATTCTACTGTGTAATGTTACTATTATCCAAATAGTAAGTGTGACCAAACTTTTAAGGCTATTTAGGAGTGGCCTATACAGTGTCACCAAATACATATGCAAGTACCCTAAGAGCTGAAATATCTCTAAACAAACCAGCCACAATTAAAATGTTTACATATGTTTAATAATAAATAATAAAAGCGCAAGACAATATTTAATAACTCAATACAGTGACAACAGAGTTCAGAATCACAGGAAATAGTTTAAAACAACATGCAGGACAGTCTCACAAAAATACAGAAAACATCTAGACTGATCTTACTGTTTTCCTTTCCATCTCTAAGAGAGATACTATGGTCTAAGTCTTACTTACAGAGCAAGGCAAAATACAGATGAGAAGTGCTGAAGATGGATGTGTTCAGATCCAAGACTAAATACAAAATGCACAGACTTTCTCTCTGAGATAGTTTTTAAATTACTGTCAGACATTTCTGCTGGGCTATCTCAGAGTACATCATTCTTGTCACCTCTGCCTTTGGTTTCCATGCCAACAGGAACTTAAAATATAACATCTCTGTGTTAAAAATACTTATCTCTTTGAAGTTTTGCCTAGAACTGGAAATTGTAAAACTGTTAACACTTTTACCTTGGAAACCTGTAATTATTTCTGTTTCCAGACAATAGAAAGAATTTCTAGCTGCACACATTCTGTCTCCAAGATCAGATAACCACCATCCTAAACAATTCAATGTATTTTCTTAGAGTTTTGCTCTTTTTCAGTAGAGTGCACATTGGTTAAATTTTTGAAGCTCAGCACAACATACAGTTTGCTTACATTTTTAAGACAAGCCGATAGATCATATTAATATTCACAAATGACATAGAATTATTTAGAAAATTCTAGCTACCTGGGCTGGCAGCCTTCACAGTGAATCTCTGTAGAACAATAATGGTGGACCGGGTGTCTATTGGTAGCAATGTGAGTCTCTGTAGAACAATAATGGTGGACCGGGTGTGTGTAGATAGCTATATGAGTCTCTGTAAAACAATAATGGTGGACCAGGTGTGTATAGGTGGCAGTGTGAATCTCTATAGAACAGTAATGATGGACCCGACTGTGTATAGGTGGCAGTGTGAGTCTCTGTAGAACAATAATGGTGGACCTGGTGTGTATAGGTAGCAATATGAGTCTCTGTAAAACGTAATGGTGGACCTGGTGTGTATAGCTAGCAATTTGAGCCACTGTAGAACATTGCAGTGGTGGGTATTGTTATCAACAAGTTAGACAAGGTGGCACATTTTATTTTCTGAATTCACATCTTCCATTCCACATATTTTCATAAATTTCTTCAAAAATCTACCCTCTTTTGTTATATTTTCCTTTCTAGGTCCCCAAGATATTGGGGAAATCGCACTGTTGCAAATCAAGTTCCAGTTCCCACCTGTAAATAAAATGTATTTATTTTGCATAGGTTCATAGATTAGTACTAAATTAACTGAATTGTGGACCATTTTAAGTCTAGCCAGTTACCCCATATGAAATTCAAACTCTGCACTTTGTGTTTGTAAGGTAAACACCTTAACTGTTATGCCAGCCTCCCTTATAAAAGCTAATTATTTCTCCCAAAGTTTTCTTAAGCTCCATAATAGCAATTTTTGGTGGAATATAAATACATGCCAGCATAATACTTCTCCCTTGCTAGTAGCCCCTTACTACCACAAATCTACCATTACTGCGTTTTTGTCCTTTTCTCTCAGTATTGGAGTGTTCCATAAATATTTCCTTATGTTCTCCTTTCTTGATTTCCATATTTCTCTGCTATATGCAAATTGTCATAACATTTCCAAAATATCTCTACAGAATCTATTATTGGGTATTATAAGGAGAATGAAGTGCCTGTAGTGATAGTACATATTCCATTTTGGATATTAGAATCTATTATCGGGTATTATGGGTGGAGTGAAGTGCCTGTAGTGATAGTGCATATTCCATTTTGGATATTAGAACATTCTTGACTATGGTTTGTCTAGCATAACTCTAGGACAGAGTAAGAGGTAAGATATTTTATAACACAGATTTAACTTTGCAAATGTTTTGGATGTAACCATCTTGTTATGTGGGATGAAAGCTAATATAACATCCAACAAATTTCTGTTCTGGCATAAAATTGTCTCATTGTCCATTATGTATAAAACACCTTTCTGTATTTTCATCTTTATCTGTAAATGGTTTTGTCTAAGTATGCAGATGTAGTTGCTATGTTAACAGCAGATAGTATTATTTTCACAGCTATACTGCATACCGTTTCTATGCCAGTGCCCCCAAACCTGAAGTTTACCGCTGTGTCTGATGCTCGGTTGGTGATAAATGCATGTTCTTCCTACTAAGTAGGTTCTGAAACTCCTCTGGTAATCTGCTTGCAGTTCCCAGCATGGCATGTTGTATTTACTTCTTTCTAGGTTGTATATCAGCATGCTAAATCATTTTAGAAGAGGAAGGTCACAGTTGTATAGAAGTTTGCAAAGGCAGTATGCAGGAAATATCAATGTAGTCTTCTTTCGGCTTTTCCCGGTTAGGGGTCACCACAGCAGAACTCTGGTCCGCTAATGATTGGTAGTTGATTTTTACATGCCGAGTTACCAGCCCTGATGCACAACCTTCAACGAAGGTATGCCCATACACGCATGTCTTCACGCAGAAGACGCTCTACCTGAGAATCGAACCGGACAGCGTCTTACTGTGAGTCGACAATGAATCTAAGAAAACTTCAGGTATTTTAAATATGTCTGTCTATGCTGACACTACCTGCTTTATTCTCTTTCAATCCATTAACCAGCATTGCCATGTTTATCACATAATCTATAGTGCATGACAACACACCTTTTCTTTCTATCCCCCTCTTACAAAAGGTACAACAGTTAAAGAGCTGATTAATACAGTGGTATTTCACTTTTGCTATTAATAGCACAAAACAAGTGACCATTTGAAAGCAACCTTTTGCCAGTTTGTTTATTTGTTTTACATTTTTTTACCAGGGTTGCCCATTTTCATTGGAGGCCCGGGGAGAAAAACTCCATAATATGATAATACATGTGGCATATTATAATGCAAAATACAAAGTACAAAATAGAAAAGGTCAGTCAAAAAACGAAAAAGATACACAACGATTTAGAAAGAAGCTAACAGTTTTGTCAAGGATTCCCATATTCACAACATTGTTAGATATAACAGCATTGTTAAGCTGAAAGACTTAATACATAATACTGCAAACATTGGTATAGTTTATAAGGCAAGAAATTATATGAGTTTTGAACTAGTCCTTATAATAGATAAATAGCGGATTAATTGAGCTAGAGTGGTCTTATACGACTTATTCCATGTCAGCACATGTACATATCCAAGACTTGGGAGGCAGGATTTTAACTGTTTTTTGAAACTGACTTTGTCTGAGTCCTAACTTCAAGTAGGAGGGCGTTCCACATTTTTGCGATAGTACAAGAGTGTAGGGACTCACCAGAATTACATCTACTTTTGGATACTTCTACCAGTCCTTTATTGGTAGACCTTAGCTGATGGTTGTTTGTGTAATGGTTGATTATGCTATGTAGGGCTGGGGTTTATTGGGGTAGTAAAGATTTTGGTGAGCTAAGGTGAGTTGATTTAGGGCAAGTAAGTCAGGAAATTCCATCTAGGACTGTTTGTGAAGGGCTAGACAATGGTGAGATCTGTAGGAAGAGTTAGTAGTGAATTTAGCGATCTTGTTATAACACATGGATAGTTTGTTTACATCACCTTTATTTAAATTAACTAGGATGAGTGAGGCATAAAGTAATGTGGAAAGTAAGTGGGTTCTTGCTATAGTCGTTTTACTATTGGAGGTAAGATGGTTTTTGCATCTGTAAAGTGTGCCCAGTTTTTTGTGCACTTTCGTTATAGTTTGAACTATGTGTTTGTTGAATTTCATATTTTGGTCGATGATAACACCCAGTAGCTTGGTATGTTCAATTGGTGTGATATGGGTGTTGTCAAAGGCGATGATTTTGAAAGGGGGAATGGGGTCTATTGCTTTGGAGGGATGAAAAAGCATAAGCTGAGTTTTTTGAGGGTTGAGTATTAATTGGGAGTCAGCTAACCAGTTTTCAACTGCATTAAAGGAATCTTGGGTTATTTTCTGTAGAAGTTGGAGAGAGGAGGCAGAGCAGAATAGGGTAAAGTCGTCAGCATGTTAAGCTAGGCTTGCATGAAGGGTGGCTTTATGCAGGTTGTTTGTAAATAATGTAAAGTGCAGAGGACCAAGTACAGATCCTTGAGGCACACCTAAGGTGACTGGAAGAAGAGGGGATAGATTGTCCTGCCACTTAACTGTCTGCTGTCGGTTAGTAAGATTGTCATTAGTAAAAGTTTAGTTAGAGCTTATACAGGTTTCCTTTGTATCACTTGATATTACCTTGATATAGCAACACAGCTGCTAATCATAGTCAGACTGCAAAGTACACAGCATGCTGTTGTGCGGAAATGGAGAACACGGAGGTAGATAGTTATTCATAGGACCACTTAGGACTGTAGGGCAGTGAGCAAAAAGCTACAGTAAAAAGGCGTATGCAAGTAGCTGTGTAATGACATGCAAATTAGGTGTAGTCTAATGAGTGTATAAAGACATGCAAATGAGGTGTGGTCTAAATGAGGTATGGTGAAAACAGGTTGTGATTGATAATTCTGAGGCACACATTCACACAGGTAGTTGAGTCTAAGTATAAAGACAAAAAATAAGCTAACATTTATAGAAGTGAATGTGCTTGGATCAGCAGAGCACACCTCCCAACTGTACAGATTCTCACAGATTTTTGCCTCGTATTTCTAGTCCGTTTTTCATAAAATTATGTTTTTCTAGCAAATTAATGGTAAATCATTAAAGGTTGAAGTTAGAAAATAATGACAGATATTTGAGTTTCAGACTTCATACCCTTCAGAAAATTGATGCTAATGCAAAACATGTTATTTTATCAACTTTCTAAGTTTCTAAGAGCAATATTTAAAAGTTGTCCCCATTTTTGGGCTTTTGTCCTACTTTTATATATGGCTTTGTCCAGATTTTTTGCTCTAAGAGATTGAAGTATGACAGAGGCTATTGTTCATCAGCATTTACTTAGATCAGTTAGCATTCTTCTGGAGATGTGTCATAGTGCCAATAAAAGCAATGCGGGCAAATGCTAATATCATACCGACAGACTAGCAGCTCCACCTTCACATGGGCAGCAGAATTCTGAGCAGATGTCCCCAGCAGCTACCGAAGTAGATGATCACACTATGTGAAGGGCAGGCATGAGGGAGGAGCAGTCCTTAGGGTGCGTATACCTACTTTTGCAGTAGTGCTGTCCAGACCAGTTATACTGTCAAACAATCTACAGTGTTACCATTATCTAGTCTAACCTGTGGGCACTACGGAATATGGGAGTGGTATGACAGACTATGGCCGAGTAGACAGGAAGTCCGTGTGTGTCCTGTGCCATCCCTCTGATACAGCTAGAGGTCTTCAGGTGCATAATCTAAGTGACAGGCTAGCCTAGTACTGAGCAGTAGTGTTACCATGTCTGAAGTAGAGTTACGACTGGCTATTCACAGACCAGTATTCACATTAATATGGTACTGCGTTTGTGTTTCACAGCTTATTCCCTGATAAGATTTTTTTTTTCTGATAGATCCATGGATATACCAAATTGGCTTTTATGGGTGACTGGTCTTTATGTTGTGTGTACTGTTGTTGACGGTTGTAGCATTGTGGCAGTGCATTGTTTTCTATGGTAGGCACATGACAATGCTCCTTTGGGGTTGTCCACCATGTCATGCTTGTGCTGCATTGCACCTGTATGAGGTAGTGCAGCTGCTTCTGCTGCACTGCACCTGCATGAGGTAGTGTAGCTGCTTCTGTTGCATTGCACCTGCATGAGGTAGTGTAGCTACTTCTGTTACATTGCACCTGCATTAGGTAGTGTAGCTGCTTCTGTTGCATTGCACCTGCATGAGGTAGTGTGGCTGCTTTTGTTGCATTGCACCTGAATGAAGTGGTGTAGCTGCTTCTTTTGCATTGCACCTTCATGAGGTAGTGTGGATGTTTCTAATGCATTGTTCCACCATGAGGTAGTGCAGCTGTTTCTGTTGCATTATACCTGCATGAGGTAGTGCAGCTGCTGCTTCTTCATTGTGCCTGCATGAAGTAAGGCAGCTTTTTCTGCTGATTTGTACCTGCATGGGTAATGTAGCTGCTTCTGCTCCATTGCAGTAGCATGAAGCAGTGTAGCTGTTTCTGCTGCATTCTACCAGCATGAGGTAGCGCAGCCGCTTCTACTAAACTATAGTTGCATGAGGTAGTGCAACTGCTTTTGCTGCATTGTATCTGCATGTGGTAGTGTGCATTGCTGTCCTAGCTGTGGGCCCTTTGCTGTTAGCACGTACAGATAGAAGTGTAGTAGCTGTCTGTAGTGATGGACACCATGTCAGACTTATGCTTATTAGCACTTATATGTGGAGTTATAGTTTTGCACTGTAATCTGCATCTCCGTCATTTCTCTGTGTGGTATGCGATGGCTTGTATGCCTCTTTTGTCTTTCAGTATCGACAAAGTGCAAGGAGACTGATGCCCTTTCCCTGCAGGAGGTAGCATAATTGGCCTAGTGCTGTTAGTGGCATCCTGTTTTCACATCTGCACTATGTATGGTGTACCAGCTATGGATCCTCCTCCCTAATTGCAGCATTTCTTTATGCCTTCCTCCTTCAGGTTGCAGTGGTCCATCTGTGCTGCAGGTATTTTGGCCAGCACTCAGAACTGCTCTGATTGAGGCTGTGGGTCAGGTGAGTGGGAGGGGTGTGGAAACCTTTACTGGGGAGTCTTAGCACTCCATAGGTACCTTCCATGGTCTGGGTAGAGGTGGATCATGTGGTGCAGGAAGTGGTGGTTAACTGGGAAGGGTACACTGGTCACTATGCATCAAGCTGTCCTGCAGCAGGTTACAGATTTACTGGCCAGTGCCAGCACATGTCCAGAATAAGTGTGACCCATGCTATGACCATCTGGTTTGGTTTGCAGATAAAACACTGCCCTTAAACCTTCCTGTCCCTAGCTGTTTGTCTCCATTATTTTTATCTGTTGGTGTGTGTTCCATGTTTCCCTCTCAGGTATGTACTTCTGCCCCATTTGTCCCTACCATTCCATGCTGCCTGCCCTCCCTCTCCTTTTCTACCGTTTCCTGTCTTTCCATCAAACCTACTTTACCTTACTGCATTGTTCCTCTGTTTTCTGTACCCCTTTTCTTCTTTTTTGAAGCAGTCACCAAAGATGAGGGGAAGACAGTGCACACTGCCTACCTTGACCTAGTCAAAGTCTTTGACACTATTCCCCACTCGGACATAATAGATAAACTCTCCCAACTAGGCATCACCCCGTATGTTACCAGATGGGTAGCTAACTGACTCACTGATAGAACCCACTCAGTCAAAGTAGGGGATGCTACCTCTAGTAGTAGACCCGGTGTACTCCAAGGATCGGTCTTGGGGCCTCTACTGTTTGGGATATACTTTTCTGAGGTGCAAGCCAAAACCAGTCGTCTGTGGCTCACCAAGTTTGCAGATGACTGCAAGCTGGGCACTGTCTTAAATTCCCCTAGTGATGTGAACATCCTCCAAGAGGGCCTTACCCAAACTAATGACTGGTGCCAGAAGCATGGCCTTAAATTGAATGCCAAGAAATGCATCATTATCCCCTTTGGAGAAAATATCATCCCCACTAATTATCACATTAATAACAATGTACTAAGCATGCACTTAGTCATGAGGGAGTTGGGCATCCAGGTTGATAGCAACCTGACTTTTGATCACCACATTGCTTCCACTGTACTTTCTACATGGCCCACCTCATAAATAAGGGTATTATATTTAGGAACAAGGAGGTCAGTAATATCCCTGTACTCCTTCCTTATCCAACCCATTATTGAGTACAGTGCCTCCTTCGGCATGTACCTTGCCAAGCACATGCAGCAGTTGGAGAGACCACAGAGATTCCTGACCAGGAAGATCCAGGGTCTCAAACACCTGTCCTATACAGATAGGCTAAAAGCCCTGTCCCTCTACTCAGTCTCATACAGACTGCTCAGAGGTGACCTGTGTTTGGCATACAAGGCCATTTCAGACCCAGCCATGATGGAGTTGCTGCATATCCGTAAGACAAACTCCATTCACGCAACTTGCACGGAAGGCCTTAACCTGGCCTGTAACATTAATAGAACCTGTTGGCGGATAGATTTGTGTCCCAAAGACTCCACCGTCTTTGGAATAGACTCCCTCTCCATGTCAAGCAAAGTACCTCTTTAGCCATTTTTAAGAGAAACCTGGATGACTGGATGGGAAACAAAAAATATACCCCTGGGAATCCCACCTGTGTCCCTGCTGGGCAAGGGAAACAGGTGCTGACTTTGAGGGAACATGGGCGAAATTCTAGCTAGGCTTATAAGGGCCTCCGGGCCAATAGCCTAGTATCAACCTATGAACCTATTTTATGGAACCAGTAAGATGTCTAGTGTGTGTTGACAGGTTTTTCCCATCTGCTACAAGAGCCTGACAATGCTGGTAGCTGCTTGCACTACCTGCTGTACCTGTTGCACACATTCTGAGGAAATTCACTTAGTGAGGCAGGACACTGCTGCTTTACCCTTAATATGCTGTGAGCTGTCTTGAATTGCTTCCCTTCTTCCACTTCTACTTTCATCAGTTGCAGTTCTGTGCTTACTTATGCAGTTTGCCACTGCTTAGTTATTCATGTCTGTTTTGCTTTAGAATGCATGCTATCTATGGGGTACAAATCAAAGATACCCTGAAATACAGCTGTCTGAAGCATTCCTCTCAACCTGGAAACATCAAATACCTGGACAAAGACCATGAAAAATAGGCAAAAATCGGCATGCTGATTAACAAAATTTGCATACATAATTATGCAACCCCACCCACTCCAGTGGAATTGTGGGATACCAACTTTCAAACGCAAACTGAAGAACAGACAACCAAAATATGACACCAGAGTCCCCCTGCAGTCACTCCAATATTCCATTACCTGGCTATTTCGCCCCATTTACTATAAACACTAATGTGTGTATACTGCTTTACTTCTACAATGATTTGGATTTTAGTTTTGCATTTTATAGCACAATGCACAAAGCACAAACATTAATAGACATCTGCTAATTAAACAAAACAATACTGTCTCACAATGAAAACAGACTTGGCATTAAAACTGCGCTGCCCTTGAAACAGCATTAAAACCCACACCACATCCAAAGAAAATGCATCTGGCCACTGGTGGATAAAGATTATCTTTGGGCTGTTTTCAAATCATTGGCCCCTTGCACACAAAACAAGAAACATTCACGTGTTCTTTGGTACACCTTCAGGACTTTATTAAATTATATTCTTTGTACAATACTTTCCATCATAAAAGTCTACTTCCACACCCACTATATATATATATATATATATATATATATATATATATAACAGTAGTGTAAACCATAGGCATCTTGCACAGCTTCTTGCACTTAGTTTTTTTTTTTTTTTTTGGGGGGGGGGGGGACGACAAAAGGCCAAAAACCAGGGACACATTTTAAACATTGCTTGTATAATTTTGGAAAGTTGCTAGAATAAAATGTGTTACCACCATACATTTCACTGCCAAGTTTTTAACCCAGGACCCTGTGTACTACAGTCAGAGCAACATACCACTATGCCAAATCAGCAGTTTCCTGTAAGATAGGAAGACTGAAACTTAAATGGCTATCATTTAGTGAATTCACTTCTCACTTCTCACCATAGCTCTCAACGTCATAGCATAAAAGGACAAAGCCAATAATGGGGGAATACAGCCCCAAAATAGGGGCAAATTTCAAATACTTAACTTAGAAAATTGCTAGAATAAAAGGTTTTGTGTTGCCATGTATTTTCTGAAGAATATGAAGTCTGATGTTCAAATGCCTGTCATTATTTAGTGAATTCAACCCTTCAGTGATTTTTTGCCACAAAAATCCTGCAAACCACAGATTTTATGAGGAACAGATAAAAAAATATGAGGCATAAATTCACAAGTAGTGGTGGCTATGGACTTTAAGCTCTTTTTACTGTGTACCCAAGGTACAGGGTTTGAGCCTGAGTACCTCCAACCACCAGGTGTATTAAAATTGGGGCATTTACACACACACACACTTACAAAATAACAGCTCTGCCAGAATAATAATGCTACAAAATAACAGCTCTGCCAGAATAATAATGCAGCCACATCTCTATTCAAGCCAGCAGCAAGTGTAAATCCTACCCATTCAGTTTAACGGCTTACAAAATATGGCTCTGCCAGAATAATAGTGCAGCCAGCAAGTGTAAAACTAAGAATCCTGCAGCAGTTGTTCACACAAAGGATCTCTCTATTCGAGCCAGCAAGTGTAAAACTAAAAATCCTACCCGTTCAGTTCACTAAGAATCCTATCCTAGGAATGGACGTCTCTATTCAAGTCAGCAAGTGTAAATCCTACCCGTTCAGTTTAACTGCTTACAAAATATGGCTCTGCCAGAATAATAATGCAGCCAGCAAGTGTAAAAGTGTAAAAATCCTGCTGCAGTTGTTCACACAGTGGACATCTCCATTCAAGCCTATCCGTTCAGTTCACTAAGAATCCTACCCTAGGAATGGGCATCTCTATTCAAGCCATGTGTATTTAAGCCAGGAAGTGTAAATCCTACCCGTTCAGTTTAACAAATCGGCTCTGCCGGAATAATAATGCAGCCACTTCTCTATTCAAGCCAGAATCTAGCCAGCAAGTGGAAATCCTACCCGTTCAGTTTAATGGCTTACAAAATAACGGCTCTGCCAAAATAATAATGCAACCAGCAAGTGCCGGGTGTACACAGAATAGTAATGTAGCAGCAGCAGTGAGCCCTTTCTGTTCACAGTGTTCACACAAAATAGCAGCCAAAGTCAAGATAATGTTTCCCCGCTCTCCATTTGAACAGCCGGAATCCATAGTGAGCCAGCCAGTGTGCATGTGAACCCTTCAGCTCAATTCCGACAGGCTGGTAGCCCTGAAGGAGCTGACGTCATCACGCACATCAGCTCAAAAAGCGGACAAAAATAAAAATAAAAAAAAGCTGAGAAAAACTCGGGAATGAAGGGGTGCCACTTGGGAATTGTGGCACCCCATAATTTGGACCCCCAAAACTCAGTAAAAACCGAGTAATTCGGTACAGTTGGGAGATCTGGTGTGAAGCGTGCATTGTTTTTTTTTGGGAGCATCACCACATGATGTATTTTGTTAATAATGAGATATAACATCATTTTTTATGTTATTTGTCACTTAGAAGCACACTTTTTTCTTTTGTTTCTGAAGACATCACTACAAGCTAGTCCATGCTTAAAGTTCTACTAATCAGATGAATAAATCTAGCAACTGAGAATATTCTAAACTATGACCATTAGTCAAGGAACAAGATTTGTCTTTTCTCTTCCATGTTCTGGTTTGTATTGTGTCCAGATTTTTATTGCACTTTTTTCATCTCAGGCTAAAAACAGATTTTTTTTTTGTACTGCTCGGCTTTTCAGAAAATCGATCAAATGGTCTTCACCATGTAAAGTTCAACTTTCTAAACAATATTCTAATATCAACCCATATGTGACACACAACACGCACACACATACTGTTTAGTCACTTGTATTCAACCTAAGCACCTCCTCTATCCAAACACAAACAAATAACCAGACACTATTTATTTTATACTAAAGAAAGCTTTTCAAAAAAGCTTCTCAGGTAGCATAAAACATCAGACTGAGCAAAAAAAAAAAAAAAAAGATTTTGCTACACTTGGTGGTTCTGTTCTTCCAATTTGCTGCATTTGGTGTGGTAGTTTTTGCTCAGACTATTTATTTTATGTGATCTTGTGACTGTAACCTGAGATATAGGCATGCTTATAATGGATTTTCATTTTGAAGAAGTCTTGGCTATATAGATAGCGTTTTCTAGAGGGAAAGTATCTCCTAGCTTACCTGCAGTAATGTTATCACCATTTCTGCTAGCAGTTGCCATGTAGGTTGGACATTTGGTATTTCTTCTGGATGCTAACAATTTCCATGTAGGTTGGACACTTGGTATTTCTTCTAGATACTAACAATTGCCATGTAGGTTGGACATTTAGAATTTCTTCTGGATGCTAACAGTTGCCATATAGGTTGGACATTCGGTATTAATTCTGAATGATAACAGTTGCCATGTAGGTTGGACATTTGGTACTTCTGGATGCTAACAGTTGCCATGTAGGTTGGACATTTGGTACTTCTGGATGCTAACAGTTGCCATGTAGGTTGGACATTTGGTACTTCTGGATGCTAACAGTTGCCATGTAGGTTGGACATTTGGTACTTCTTCTGGATGCTAACAGTTGCCATGTAGGTTGGACATTTGGTACTTCTGGATCCTAACAGTTGCCATGTAGGTTGGACATTTGGTACTTCTTCTGGATCCTAACAGTTGCCATGTAGGTTGGACATTTGGTACTTCTGGATGCTAGCAGTTGCCATGTAGGTTGGACATTTGGTACTTCTGGATGCTAACAGTTGCCATGTAGGTTGGACATTTGGTACTTCTGGATGCTAACAGTTGCCATGTAGGTTGGACATTTGGTACTTCTTCTGGATCCTAACAGTTGCCATGTAGGTTGGACATTTGGTACTTCTGGATGCTAACAGTTGCCATGTAGGTTGGACATTTGGTACTTCTGGATCCTAACAGTTGCCATGTAGGTTGGACATTTGGTACTTCTGGATCCTAACAGTTGCCATGTAGGTTGGACATTTGGTACTTCTGGATGCTAACAGTTGCCATATAGGTTGGACATTCGGCATTAATTCTGAATGATAACAGTTGCCATGTAGGTTGGACATTTGGTACTTCTGGATCCTAACAGTTGCCATGTAGGTTGGACATTTGCTACTTCTGGATGCTAACAGTTGCCATATAGGTTGGACAATCGGTATTAATTCTGGATGCTAACAGTTGCCATGTAGGTTGGACAGTTGGTACTTCTTCAGGATAATGTACAGTAGATGATGGGAGTGTTGCTGCCATTTCCCTCTTTATCGACACTTGTAAAAGCAGAAGTCCTGAGGGTTGAAATGGAATGTTTCTGAATACAAGAATCACAAGATGACATTCCTACTTTCAGATGGCAGCACCTTTTCTGATTGATGATCTTCACTGTTTGAATAACTTTTCCACCTTTTGACCATTTGATTGATATGTTCGAAAGTTGTTAGAAAGTTTTTGAAGTCTTACAACTCTCCTTCTGCTGTGAAAGAACTTGAATTTATGGACTTACAGACCATGGACCAGTATCTGCAATAAATATTTCAGGAATACTGTGGTGAGGAAAGATAACTTCAGCAAACTTATAACCGTTGGTGATGAAGAATAGAGAAACGCTAAAGGCTATAGTCATTCCTGTGTATAAGAGAGGACCTTCCACAAAACCAGCCTCATATCCAAAGCCATGGAAAGACTTATCATGGAACTAATCAATAAGAAAACAGGGAACCTCAAAACACTGGACCTGTCTCATTTTGTTTGGGTTTGTCAAGGATAGGTCATGCTTACTCAATCTGATGGCCTTTTTTGAAAAGGTCACCAAAGCAATGGATGATGGCAAAATGGTACACATCACAGACCTTGACCTGGCCAAAGCTTTTGACACAATCCCCACACTCAGGCATAGTAGAAAAGCTAAATAAACTGGGACAATAAACCCTTATGTTGTCCTCTGGATTGCCAACTGACTGACTGATAGGATACAGCAACTCAAAACAGGGGAAGTTAATTCCACAAAAAGGCCAGTTACCAGTGGAATCTCCCAGGGTTCTGTGCTAGGACCGCTCCTGCTTGGCATTTATTTCTCTGAAGTAAAAGCCAATGCCAAAGGGCTGTGGATGACTATGTTTGCAGATGACTGCAAGCTAGGAGTAGTCCTTGAATAAAAAAATAAATAACTGTTGCCAAAATCATGGACTGAAACTAAACACTAAAAAATGAATTTTTGTATTCTTTAGGAAGTCATTTACCCCAAGAAACTAACACATTGACAATACACGCCTAAGAGTTGACCCAGTTGCCCAGGATTTGGTAACTTATGTGGATAGTCACCTGACTTTTGACCAACTTGCATTTTGTCATAAGAAAGTCCTTTTATATTGCACAGCTTTTAAACAAAGGGATTGTGTCTAGCTCTAGGGATGCCATTGTCCCCCTTTATTCAGGCCACATTAGGCCAGTCTTTGAGTATAATGCCCACTTTGTCATGTATCTTTCCAGTCACATGCAGCATCTAGAACACCCACAGGGACACTGTACTAAAAGGATGCAAGGCCTACATGGACCGACTCAAAGCCTTGTCACTGTACTCAGTATCCTACAGACTGCTAAGATGTGGTCTATATCCAGCATACAAGACATTCTCCCACCCAATACTGATGGATTTGCTACAAATTAGTGTCAGAAATACTTGGTCTAGGGATCTAAACCTCTTCTTCAACATCAATAAAATGGTTTGGAGTTACAGGTGTGATACCACTGCTATGGAACAAACTCCCCATCTATGCAAAACAAAGCTCCCTGTCCATATTCAAGCACAACTTGGATCTATGGATGGGAAACAGAATATTTACCCTAGGACTTGCCCCCCTGTGCAACTAATGGACAGAGGCAGCTCCTAAATGCTTTATGCTGTGCATGAATCCTACGTATTCTCATTAGGGATATGTAATTACCAATCTAAACATGGGTAAGACCAGTCTAACACCAAATGGGAAGGTTGATTTATGCACTAAATGGAAATTGTCTAGGCTTAAAATGGCCAATGGGGCAACTAGCCTAGTACTTGTGAACCTATAACTATATTTAGCTTGGTGACCTCAGGATACTTAGATTGGAAGTCAAAATGTGAGATGATGACTGCCCTTGAATGGAAGTAAATCTCAATCAAGTTTACTGCATGGTCTGTCTGAACTTTTGTGAAGTATCACTACATCTTTGGATTTGTTTTTTTTTTTTATGCATGTTACAGATGTTCACCTTCAGTTCTACCTCTGGGGACATTCCTAACAAAATCATTGTCATTTGCCCCTTCTTTACCATTAACAATTAATTCTGAAGTGAGTTTCATATATTCTACAGAACATGAGGTTTTGGAACTAGTTTGATGCAGTCTGTTAGGTTGATTCGTGAATTTTAACACAGTAGTGTAGTGGATTTGCAATAATAATGGAACTTTTTCTTGTCACTTAGCCATCCTGTCAGTAGCGTATTCTTCATTAACTAGAGCTATTAATTTATTTTCTGTATGATGAAAAACATTCTGGTAACATATCTGCAGATGTATCTAAGTAAGCATTGCAATTTCTAATGTCTGCTGATAACGTGTGACAGTGATTTGCGATCTTTTATCACTGCATTCTGTTCCTGTGGCTTTACACTTTCAGTGGTTTGAATGTGAGTGTCTTTGCTGCTATGAGTGTATGAACAGTTTATTCTGAAGCTGATCAGATCATTGTGTCCGGCTTCACTTTACTTCCTAGTGCACAGCTTTTGCATCTGCAGACTATGAATTCTGTGACTTATGCCCATTACTTTACACATGCATACCTTCTTAATATGATAGGTTGCTGAACTGACACAGTTTGAAATAACAGATTTTAATCTTTGTTTTCATATACACTGTACAGCTTAATCTGGCAAACCGGTTTCATTTTATAACCAGATCTGGTCAGCAATGAGGTGTTGGGCTCAGGGAGTTTCTCAAACCAATTGTCTAAATGATTGCTGCAGCTGTTGATTCTTTGAGGTGACTGAAGAAATTATGCACATAATCTCAACATACCACTGGATTCATAGATTGCTTTTTGCATTATGTGGGACAGTTTGGATTCTCACTGAATCTGCTCAGCCATTAGCTTTCTTTGTGTCTGACAGTTTTTGTCCTTTCTTCCTAGAATTATATACATCAAAAGTGGCTTGTTTGACCACATTTCCTACACTCTCTTGCTTGACATAAATCCACTAGTTTTGATAAGTTCTTTCCCTTGATAGCCTGCCCCTTATTTGATCTTTTCATATAACATATAGTATTCTGTCCCTTATTAATGAATCTTGTATCTTTTCATAATCAGTCTTTGTCTGGATTATTTAGCTAAATAACTTGAGCATCTGTAGTTTTTGTAGTATCTTGTGCCCAGTGGTGAGTAAATGTCGAGCACTTTCTGGGCTCACAGTAGTGTCTCCGTAATTAATGCTGTTTTATCTTTCTACTCTTAAGTAAAGATTTGGTTCATCCCTGCCCCTTGAGTAGGAAAAGCCTATCAGCAACTTGATTCCCACCCCCTACCTGCCTCAGAACCAAGGTTACTTATTCTCCTGCTCTAAGCCCATTTTTAGATTTCCATGGCTCCAGGGCCCAGTCGGTCAACTAATCTACAATCGTGGTATGTAATTTCAACTACGTGGAAGCTATTACTAATATATGTAACTTGATTATAAAAAAATACTGTTTTGGCTTAGTATCTAATTAGAACAGAGGTTGTTGCTGCTATTTTTTTAGTGTATATATATATATATATATATATATATATATATATATATATATAACTTGGATATACAGAAAACGACTACTTTGGTGTAATTTACTAAATAGAAAAGAGGTTGCTGCTGCTTTGTCCTAATAAAGCTAAGGGCAGTGGTGATTACTGTGCACGACCTCCTCGTATAACCAATAAGACTGGTCATCACTAATATACATTGGTATAAATGCGACTACTGGTCACATCTAAGACTGCCTTGTTAAGCCTAGCATTTTTAACTACCTAGCGTGATTAAGCATATGTTTACTAAGATTGCCCTGATTTAAGTTGTGGATCTGTAGCTACCTAGCTTGATTATGTAAAAGTTTACTAAGATTGCCTTGATTTAAGTTATGCATTTCTAGCTACCTAGCATGACTATGTGCATGTTCACTAATAGTGATATTCCACAAGTGTTACCTGTATACTGTTTAGGTTTATGTGCATTAGAGACATTCTATTTAACTAAGTGGTGAGGTTCCTCTGTTGAGCAGAGATCTATCTAACTGTCTACTTTAAATTTAAGTAGTGGCTTAGCACCTATGGTCATAAACTATAATTAAAGATGTAAATTCTCTTTCCATTTCAGGTTCTAGCCCCTCACCGGCTCCCGTTGAAAGGCTAACAACACTAAAAGAACTACCAGCTACTAGCGACTACCATCAGAAATCAATACAATCCTGACCCTCTACTCTAAAAGACTATACAAGGTTAACTGCAAAACTAAATATATTTCTCTGTTTAAAACACTGAGCTGGGTCCATAGCACTGGAAATAACCCAAGTGCTCCTATAAATTTTAGCTGAAGTACTAAACCTAGCTTAACATACTGTCACACACTATATTGCTATAAAGGTTTGTTACTTACCCCGTAAGTCTATATTACACTGCCTGTTTAACTCTAAGTTAAATTGCAAGCACTGAACACAGGTACCTTGAGATTTGGTTCATCCCTGCTCAGGCTCGCTCCGTGTCTCACCCTACCCCCAAATTCCACCTGCCCCAGGTATTGCTAAATTTATACCCATTAAGCCACTCCCCCTTCCCAGTTAACCAATCATCAATAACTGCACATTAACAGCTCTCCAAATCATCAATAGCCAGTTACCAAGTCTCTCAACAGTCTGTTTCTAAAAACAACATCCAAATTATACTACTACCAGTCACAATGACGGCACCCAAAATACTCCTTATTCTTCCATTAGTATCCCTGCTACTCCTCCCATATATCCTCACCATCTATAAGAATCAGCTCAACCTAGTTTTTCACTACCCTAGATTCTATACCTCCTCCCTACCAGTATTAAAAGAAAATGGATACTTCTCTACTCCCCTCTCATTCAACTCTTCTACCCCCTAAATACTACCAACCAATTAGATCCCATCATGCCACCCCAAAAACCAAACAGTACCAAAAACTCTTACATAAAATACTAAAACTCATACTTAACCTACGCTACAACCTCACAAAACATGGGGACATCCACCCCAACCCTGGCCCAGCCTACACCACTGCACCTAGCTCTCACAATAATAATCCTACCAATATTACTCTGTCTAACAGGCCCCCCAACCCATTCTTAGCATGTTATCTAAACATTAGAAGCTTAAATAATAAGGTTCACTACCTACACACCCTCTTAGCAGTCCATTCCTTAGACATATTATGCCTTACTGAAACCTGCAACTAAAGATAATGAAGTAATTCTCCCTGGGTATCAAATACTTAGACTAGACAAAGCTAACAGGAAAGGTGGCAGGGTCGCTGTTCTCTACAAATCTACCCTTACAGTTACTGCAGACACCCAACAACCACCCCAAAATAATAATGCTGAAACCCTGATTACCAAACTGCAAATTAACAAAAACAAGTGTATATACATGGTCTGTGTCTACATTCCCCCAGGTAAAAATGTTAGCACACTAGAAGACATCCTGCAATGGTTATCTAGTAACTACCTCCAAGAAACCATTGTACTTGGTGACTTTAACATTGATTGGAGCTCCTGCTCCGCTAAATCTCCCACTACTCACATTAACCTTTATGGGTTTTCACAGGTCATTTCCACTCCTACCAGGCTCAGTAAAACTAATAACAAAGAAAGTACCCTAGATTGGATACTTATCAATGGCCATCCCCATTCATACAAGTCCGGGACCCTGCCCGATGACCTAAGTGACCACTGCCTCACCTATATAATCAAGCTCAAAGCCGATAACCCCCAACTACCCACTTACAGAAATATAAGAACCAACAAAAACTTTAACCTTACCAACTTCCAAAATGAGCTCAGAGCATGTAACTGGTCTCTCCTAAAATTACCAATGCAGTGGAATACTTCAACAACAAATTCCTTACCATCCTCAACTCACATGCCCCTACCTGCTTCATCAGAACCAAAACAAAAACAGCACCTTGGCTCTCTAAAGACACAAAATCTAAAATTATACTTAGAAATAAAGCACGGGCCACTTGGTGTGCAACAAAAGACCCACAACACCTACTTAGATATAGACAATTAAGGAGCAATACCAAAAAATCTATTATCCTAGACAAGAAACACTTCAATTGTCACCTGCAACAGATAAACCATAACAAACCCCAAAACTTCTGGGCTGGCATAAATAAACTACTTCAAGCAGGACATACTTCTACTCCCTCCCCTTCAGCCTCTACCCATGACTCACCAGTAGACACTGCAAATACCTTCAATAACTTCTTCACAGAAACTGCCCAGACCCTGGCCAACCAACTCACTCCCACCTCCTCTCTCTTAGATAATGACTCGCCTAACACCCCCCCTCACCTTCAGCATCCTACCTGTTCCCATCACTTTTGTCCGAAGTCTTATTAAGAAACTAAAGCCTACCAATCTCGCTGCTGACCTTCTCCCTGCTGAGTATTTGCAAAAGGCTGCAGATGTCATAGACGACCCAATCTCAATCTTGATAAATAGAACCCTATCCGAAGCCTCCATCCCCTCTATCTGGAAAGTATCCCATGTTATACCTCTACATAAAGGCAATAGCTCCATAGAACCATCAAACGACAGACCCATAGCCATTCTATATCCACTTGCTAAAATGCTGGCTTACTCTCAGCACGGCTTCAGCCATACCACAGCACCACCTCACTTCCTCTCTCTTTCACTAATGTCATTAACCATAACCAAAATAACAACCTTCTTTCCTCTGCTCTCTTTCTAGATCTATCCAAGGCTTTTGATATGGTAGACCATCAGTTACTCATCCTTACCCTGAAAGTCTTCTCCTTAGACTACCACTCTCTCCAGTGGTTTAAGTCCTATCTATGTGGACATCAACAGGCAGTCCTATGGCAAGATAAACTATCATCTTGTCTACCCATCACCTTAGGAGTCCCACAGGGCTCAATATTAGGACCACTACTGTTCTCCATGTTTAATAATGACCTCCACACCATCTTCCCTAAACTAAAGCATCATGTATTCAATATGCAGACGACTCCACATTGATGATCTCAGCCACCTCATAAACAGATCTGGAGTCTCTAACCCAAAGTACTTTCAATACTGTTGAAAACTGGCTCACTAATCGCAGTCTGTTATTAAACCCTAAAAAACAAAGCTGCTCCTGTTCACTCCCACTCGTAGATGCAACCCTTCACCCATTACCATTATGTCTAACAATGGGACCATTATCCCCCCTGAAGTCCAAACCAAACTCCTGGGAGTCATAATAGACAATAACAGAACCTATAAGAATACAGCCTCCATGGGACCAGATGACATCTCGGGCCATGTACTACATGAACTACAAAATGAACTGGCACCTCACCTAAGTTTCATATTTAATCACAGCCTCACCTCAGGCTTCATGCAAAATAGTGGCACACAGCTACAGTTATCCCACTCCACAAGGGAGGATCCACCTTGGATCCCGGGAACTATCGTCCCATCAGTCTAATGAGCCTGATCTGCAAAGCCATGGAATGCATTATCACTTATAAACAAAGACAGTGGCAACCTTCAAACACTGGACCCCACCCAGTTTGGTTTTGTAAAGGGCCAATCTTGTCTCCTCAACCTGAGTGACTTCTTCAAATCAGTCTCCAGAGCCGTGGACAAGGGCAAGGTGGTCCACACAGCCTATTTGGACCTCGTCAAGGCCTTCAACACCATCTCCCACTCTGGAATCATAGATAGACTTACTAAGCTAGGCATTAATCCCTACATCACTCGATGGGTTGCCAACTGGCTTACTGGCAGAACCCACACTGCAAAAGTAGCCAACTCCAAAGTCCAGCTCCAGACATGTGACAGGTGGAGTACCTCAGGGTTCAGTCCTGGGACCGCTCTTGTTTGGCATCTACTTATCTGAAGTACAGGCCAGCACTAAGGGACTCTGGCTAACAAAGTTCGCAGATGACTGCAAACTGGGAGTCATTATTGAATCCCCAAATGTGGATATTCTACAAAAGGGCCTTACAGAAACAGATGCTTGGTGCCAGAGCCATGGGCTCAAGCTCAATGCCAAGAAATGTATAGTTATCCCCGTTGGGAAAAAAAAACATGTACCCATGAATTACCACATAAGTGGCAGTACACTAAACACTGAAAGTGTGATAAGAGATTTAGGGACACAGGTGGACAGTAGTCTCACCTTCAATAACCACATCGCTACATCAGTCAGGAAATCCTTCTATGTGGCACACCTCATCACTAAGGGCTTTTCATCCAGCAAAAAGGAGGTCATTGTCCCACTGTACTCATCCCTCATTAGACCCATTATAGACCTCATTAGACCCATTATAGAGTACAGTGCCCTGTTTGATATGTTCCTCACAAGATATCTGCAACAACTGGAAAGGCCATATAAATGCCTCACTAAAAGAATCACAAGCCTGTAGCAGATGCCCTATTCTGACAGTCTAAAATAACTGCAGCTATACTCTGTTGCATATCGCCTACTCAGAGGTGATCTCTGCTTAACATACAAGGCCATGTCAAACCCAGAGCTGTTGGACATGTTCCACTTAAAGAAATCCCAATCCCTCAGAACCACACTCTCCAGGGTTCTAAACCTTGTCATTACAATGAACAAAACATGCTGGAGGGATAGGTTCCTGACCCAGAGACTCCCATACTCTGGAATAGACTGCCCATACATGTGAAGCTGAGCACCTCTTTGGCCGTCTTTAAAAGTAACCTTGACGACTGGATGGGAGATAGGAAATTCACCCTGGGGATCACGTCAGTCATCCTGCTAGACAGGGGTCCAGGGAAGTAAATATTCTGGGAAGAAATAACCAGGGAATTGTTATGGCTAGGCTAGTATAGGCCCGATAGCCTAGTAGCAACCTATAACCTTACATTTGATGCACATGTCAATCAAACCATCAAAACCATAAACAAAAAACTTGGATCCCTTTACAAGCTCAAACCTTTCCTCACTCCTCTTGTTAGAACTGCTGTAGCCCATTCTCATCTCCTATCTACCCTCCTTTATGCCGCATCTCTTCTCACAAACTTGCTCACAACTGAAATTAACAAATTATCCTGCTGCTATAACCACATCACTAGATTTGCCTCTGATTCAGCCTGTAGGACTCACCACTGTCACAACCTAAATTTTCTAAGGTGGCTTGAACTACCTTCCGTACTATGGATTAACCAGCTCATAAAGCACTCTACCACCCTGATAATACACCAGCGCTCAAAAATATTGTCAGCCCATATAGTAATCACAGAAAACTTGGTTCATCCAATAGACTATTGATCCAAACAGTCAAATCCAACAACACAGATGGTGATGCCTTGTTTGCCAACTCGGTCGGCAAAACCTGGAATCAGCTTCTTGCTCACCTTACTCTGGAATCCTCACTCACACTTTTCAAAGAAAATATCAAAAACTATTTTAAATCACGCTGGCTATGCCCCTGCTCTAATCCTGACTAGGATCATCTTTGTGTCTCAAGAACTTTACCACAATTGTATTATGCATATTCAGTATCGTAATGTAGAATTTCTTAACTCTATCTTCTATCCTATTGCCGCACAATGGTAGTATACTCATTTCTAATTTAAAAATTTGTATAAACAGTGCATCTCATGTATTCTTAAGTAACTGACTGTTGTATTGTATATAGCATATTACAGTGTGGTGCTTTTCTCCCCGGGCCTCCGCTAAAAATGGACATGTATCCAGTCAGACTATCCCAGTCAACAAATGTAAAATAAATAAATAAATTAATTAATTAATAAGTAAAAATGAAAAAAGTACCTTCAAGGTTTCTTCTCCAGCAGCTTGTAGAAAAGTGATACATAATACCTTCTCAGAGTTCTCCAGTTTTCTGCAAAATTAACTTGTAGAGAGAGAACGTCTGATAGTTGCAGATAGAGAATTTTACACTGTAAATTCTATTCCAGTTTTTCAAGACACATTCATTCTTAAAATACATATATTTATTCATTTTTACAGGTACATTTTTTACATTCTGGCACCAGGTAAACATCCATCTGCATGTTTTAGCTTCTGTCAGGTCTTTGATCAGTCTGACTACTAGAAGAAATGTGTACCGGGTGATATGTCAGATCTTTGTAGCAAGATATTACCATGTTTAAAGCTGTATATGTTGTATCTGCTTTAGAGGCTCAAAGTGCATTGGCAGTGTGCCTTGTCTGTTGCCATATAGCTGGCTTAACTTAGGAGAACCTGCTTAGCTGACTTGGGTATTGGTTGAGAAATATGAGAGAATAAAGTGTAAGTGCTGTCTTTTATTGTATGGTGTTGATGGGTGGAGGAGATATGCTCTGAAAATAATACTGGCATGCTTGTCCTCTGGTAAGAGTAAAGAGTAAATGTCAGAAAATGGAGGAATGGTAGTCAGAGGTTTGTCTTCCAGAACCTTACGAGTTATATGTCCATTTCCTCCAAGGGAAAAAATAATGGATGATGTCCGAATGTAGGCACAGGAGAGTATCCATTTCCCGATATCTCTGGTATGGTTTACAGAACAAGCTTTTTGTGCTAGGTCTCTTTGAGTAATGACACACTGCCAACTAAAATCATTGGGGGAGGACGGGTTTGAAGTAAATTCCTGGATATACTAAAGTGTATAAAAATCCATTTCATAATTCTAAGCTGCTGTTTCCTGTACAGATATAGTAGTTTCCATGCATTTCCATGACTTGTTCTTTCTTGCTAGAGTGAAATAAGTGATTGATTGCGACCATTGTCCACTGGTTTTAGGACTTTCTTCCCCAGTGTTGACTAGCTGCAGAGTTTGGTATGTGTAAGTTCAGGTGGTGGGAAAGGACTTTTCTAGCTAGGGATTGAAGCCCATCCCCCCTGCAAAGACTACTTTTCCCAAAACATTATATGTTCATAGGTAGGTACTAGGCTATCTGCCCGAGGGCATGTATAAGCCTAGCCAGAGTGTGTCGGCTTTCGCCGCCCCATTGATTAATTAACTGATCCTCTGTCAAGCAGAGCCAATGAAGTGATCCCAGGGGTGTATTTTCTGTTACCCATCCACTCGTCAAGGTTTCTCTTGAAGAGTGTTAGTGAGGTGCTTTGCCTGATGTAATTTGGAATTTTGTTCCAAAGCATGGGGAGTCTCTGTGACAGGAATCTCTCCCTCCAGCATGTCCTATTTATTGTTGTGGCAAGGTTTAGCTCACTAGAGTGCATGGCTCGCAGTGACTTGGATTTCTTTAGGTGGAGCATGTCCATCAATTCTGAGTTGGACATGGCTTTGTAAGTCAGGCAGAGATCACCTCTGAGTAAGCGATATGCCACTGAGTACAGCCGGAGTTTTATTCAGTCGGGCTGCATGTTTGAGGTCAGTAATCCTCTTGGTGATGTACTTTTGTGGTCTTTCCATTCGTTGGAAGTGTCATGTAAAGTACATCCCAAATGGGGCACTGTACTCTATGATAGGTCAAATGAGTGACGAGTAGAGGGGCACTATAACCTCTTTATTTCTAGATGCGAACCCTTTAGTAATTAGATGGGCCACATAGAAGGATTTCCTAACTACTTTGGCAATATGATTGTCAAAGGAGAGATTACTGTCTACCTGGGTCCACAGATCTCTTATTACCTCTTCTGTATTAAGGGGGCTGCCAGCTATGTGGTAATTCGTGGGTGTTTTGTTTTTCCCAAATGGGATGACTATGCATTTTTTGGCATTTAGCTTGAGGCCATGACTTTGACACCAGGTGTCCGCCTCAGTAAGGCCCTTTTGGAGGATGTCTGTGTCAGCCGGAGTGTCAGTTATGGCTCCCAGTTTGCAGTCATCGGTGAACTTGGTTAGCCATAGTTGTCCTGTGTTTGCCTGTACTTCTGAGAAGTATATGCCGAACAGTAGGGGTCCCAGGACCGAGCCTTGTGGGACACCACTTGTGACTGGTTTAGAGTTGGACCTGGAACCCGCTATTCTTACTGTGTGAGTTCTGTCTGTAAGCCAGTTGGCAACCCATCTCGTGACGTACGGGTTTATGTTCAGGCTGGTGAGTTTTTCTTTAATACCCGAGTGGGGAATGGTGTCGAAAGCCTTGGTGAGGTCAAGGTAGGCTGTGTAAACCACCTTTCCCTCGTCTATGGTTTTGGTTACTGTCTCAAAGAAGTCAACCAGGTTTAGTAGGCATGATCTGCCCTTAACAAAGCCGAACTGGGTCGGGTCAAGTGTTTGGAGTTTCTCAATGTCTTTCTTAATGAGTTCCATGATGATGCGCTCCATAGCCTTGCAGACCAGGCTAGTCAGGCTTATGGGGCGATAGTTACCAGGGTCAGTTGTGGCCCCTCCTTTGTGGAGAGGAATAACTGTTGTTGTGCGCCATTCTAATGGGCACGTAGCCTGTGGAGAGGTGGAGGTTGAACAGCATGTTAGGTAGGGGGTTTGTTCGTTCTGTAGTTCGTGCAAGACGCAGCCTGGGACACTATCTGGTCCCATTGACGCTGTGTTTTTGGCTTTTGAAAGGGCTGTTTTCACCTGTGCGTCTGTGGTTTTTGGGACACTACACTTTTCCGGTATTGTTGTGGGCCCTTTTGGAGGTGAGAGGGGGGTGAAGTTTGCACTGAATCTATCTGCCAGGATGTTGGCAGTGTCAGTAGGTTCAGTATATTTTGTGCTATTTTGCACTAGTTCAGTGCATATCTGTGAGTTGCCACTTAGATTCTTAACATAGCTAAAGAAGGCTTTGTGGTTATCTTTTGAATCCTTGGCTAATTTTTTTTCGAAGTTAGCCTTGGATGGTTTCATGAGGGACCTTAGTTTCTTACTGATACTGATCAGGGATGTCTTTTCTTCTTTTTTTCTGAACTAGTTTCCTCCTCCTATTGTATAGCCTGTTTATTGCAGGGGTCCACCAAACTTGTTTCCTTCTCTTACAGGAGTGAGTCTTGGTTTTGCTAGGGATGGCACTATCCATTCATCCTTGTAGGCACTCATAGATTGCATTTGTAAAGGTTTCTGCATCTTGGGCAGCGTTATCCTTTAGCTTGGGGGCTGTGAAACTTACCACCTCTGTCTTAAGTAAGGTAAAGTTTGCTTTAGAAAAGTTTTTTTACTGTGGTTTCCTTAGTTGGGGGTGGTGGTGAGGTGTGGTCATCCAGAGTGATTAGTTTATGGTCTGATCTAACCAGTGATGGGTTGACCTCCAGTGTGGAACACCTGTCGCCCATGTTGGTGATGACCAGGTCCAATATGTTATCACCTCTGGTAGGGGAGGTTACCAGCTGATCCAGGGCATTTGAGTTGATGAATTCCAGGAAGCGCTGGGCCTGGGAATTTGTACTTGAGTAGTTTTCCCAGTGAATGGTAGGGTAATTGAAATCACCCAATATCAGGGTGTTCGGTAGGGCCTTCATGTTTTCCTGTGTCTCCAGAAAGGTGGAGTGGTGGTCCTGGGTCATTGAGGGTGATCTGTAGCAGGCCACAATTTGCATTGCAGATTTGCCCAATGTTAGTTGCACATAGATGATCTCAGAGGTATCATGCTGCGCCACTAACCTGGAGGCGTAGGCATCCTTGATGAATATGGATACATCCCCTCCTTTTGTGTTTCGGTCTGTGTTCTGTGGCCAGAATGTGTGGTATGAGTTGTAGTTCGGTAGTGCTGGGGTGCTCTCTGGAGCCTTGAACCAGGTTTCAGTTACTGCACAGATGTCAACGTTCTCCATACTGAGGAGTGCTTCGAGCATGTGCATTTTGAGATTTAAACTCCTGGCATTGAGTAGCATAACCCTCATTTTTTGTTATTTGTGCTGTTTACAGAAGTAGGTTTGACTGTTGAGCCTTGCCTAAAAAAGGCACTATGGGGGCAGCAAGAGCCTTGGCCAGTATTCAAAAGCCTAGGGGTGACAGGTGCAAGCCGTCTCTTGCGAAGCAACGCAGCTTGTCGAGCATGTCGTCCCAGGCTGACAGACACTGGATCCCCTTTGAATGACACCAAAACCTTAGCCAATTGTTGAAATTGATCATTTTTTCTTTATACTGAGGTATCATTCTTGGTGAGGGCAGGATGCTACTCAGGGTCATACCAGCCTGGACTACATGATCAAAGAGCTCTTCCATGTCTCTTTTCATGTAGTCCAGGGAGGTACATCTCAGGTCATTCACACCAACATGAACAATGACAGAGTCATATTTGTACTTGTTCTGGAGTGACCTGAGTGCTTGTGTTATGTGGTGGATTCTGGCTTCCGACAGGCAGCTAACAGTAACTTTCTGCTTGTCCAGCCTAGTGAGTGGGACGTCAGTGTGCCTGACTATAGAGTCACCTATTACTAGTGTGTTAGGTATGTTATTTCGTCTTAAGGGCCATTATGTACCAAGCAATTTTCGAGTTTGAGAGCGTGAGTATTTGTGAGGCTTGGGATTGTGTTATGATAGCTCATGACTGAACGTTGGATTGTGGGTTGGTGAGCGCTATCTGCATGGGATCTAGATATTCACTAATATGCTAAATGATGCTGGGATTTGTGACTAAACTCAAAATGTGTGATACACTTCATTGTAAGTACATCGAATGTTGGCTGCTTTGATGTGGTGCAACATCATTGCAACTAAAAGCCAGTCTATGTCTCTGGTAATCATTATACCCGTTTGTGTAGGTTCCCATACCTACAAAAAAGGACACAGATGTATTTTGCAGAAGTAAAGTCTGAATATACTATTATTAGTGTGATGTGGGACTAGCTTTCTTGGGTGGTACCCCAAGGTGAAGTTTGCTCGTAACCCCAAATTACTAACATCGGCATGTTTGAAGATCTTGGATAACCCCCATCTGTTGACCAAAGACCTGCTCAGAATGTATTTTAATGTGTTTTTTAAATGTAAAATATTTCACCTTTTTTATACTTGACCCTGAGTTATTGCTCTTGATTCTGAGCTGAGTTATAATTGGGGGTGTGAAATAATGTCACTGTCTTGTTGCAGTTGTAACTGATTTCATAATCCTGGGATTGACTGTTTGTCTTTTCTTACTCAAGAAGCTGTGATTGCAATTTTCCACATCAGTTTGCATTTGAAAGGTTTAATGTTTAAGCCATTTATCTTGCATTAATTGTTGCTTGTGTTTTGTGTCACAAGATTTCAATAATAGATTTGACTTGTACTTTCATTTTAGATGTACGCAAAGCACTACTCTTATCTGTGTATTTTCCCTTTGTAGAGTAATATGTACTATTTTTGGACTGTGGTTTTTACTTCCAAAAGATTTAGTTTAACACTCTGAACTTATAATCTGCAGTCTAGATTCAACTGTCCTGCCAGATGTGCAGATATTAATCTTTCAGCCTTGAACTCCGCAAGTGAAGCTAGTATCTCTGAGATCAACCATATGAAAAAGAAAGCAGATGTTACTCTTTCAACTTACAAACAGTAGTGCAGCCGAGATAAATTACAATGATTCTGGTCCTAGTATTCTTTATTTTTGTTATTGCACAGTCCTCACTCCCTATCGGGTCCGTATTAGCTTGTCGAAAACTCAAAAGAGCGAACACTCTTTGATCGACCGCTAATATTCAAAACCACAAAATCTCGAACAGCTGGAACAGCGATTTTTTTCCCAGGGAAAAAAATTGCTGTTCACAAAAACAAAACAAAAAAACAAATCCACAAACAAAATGAAGCCCCCCCCCCACTTAAATATACCAACTCCGAGATCACACCACAGTGGAGGAAACTGCAAAGTCCCAGCGATTTCTTTTCCCTGGGGAAAAAAATCGCTGTTCCAGCTGTTTGAGTTGTGATTTCAAATATTAGCTGTCGATCAAAGAGCGTTCGCTCTTTTGAGTGTTCAACAAGCTAATAAGAACCCTGCCTATCAACCATCAGCCCCCTCCCTGTCAGCTCTCTCTCTCGTTCTTCATCGGGACAGTGGTTGACGGGAAGGGCCTTAATGTAAATGGCCATTAGAGATGGTTAAAGGATTTTCTGCTTTAGCCTATTCTTCTATTCCCTATTGACACCCAGCTTATAGAGCTGAAGGGGATGTCCAGTGGGCTGTCTGCACTGGTTGCTTCTCAGTTCCGCAGGGGACATTGCCAGCAAGAAGGCCTGCCCCTCCTCTAAAATGCAGAAATTGGCTTCCCTAGTCTCCACACTTGTCTGTGTGCTCCATGAGTGCCCACTACCCTTCCCACCCTTAGAGAAGAGGTGAGCAGTTTGGTGCCCCCCACTTTTTCTGTCTGCATGGCTCCTCCCTCCTAGGGCCGCTAATTTCACCCCACTTCTGACTGCACGCCACTTGCCTGCATTATGGTAAGGGCTCCATCCATCCATCTGTGGCAAGAAGCCAGAGTTTTTAATGTTGTAAGACAGAGTTTAAAATGTTTTATTTATTTTGCAAGCTTAACTAAATGAATGATACAGCAGAATTGTCTTATGACCTTAGAATAAAACTTGTCTTCAGTCTCAGTAAAGCACAGCAAATCATACTGCAGTTAAACAGATGAGCGTAAACATTTATATTAATGTGTAGATAAAACAAATCTTGAAGTCTGTACTTTAACTTACTTGATATTTTAATGCAAAACTGTCTTTTGAATGTATTAAGCTAATCAGTTGGCAGCTGGGATAGAAGCCCAGATTCAATGAATATTACTAAAGTAAAGTTACAATCACTGTTACCATATAACACTGAACAAGGAACATTTGCAAAAAGTAATTTTACTGCTTTATTTAAAAAAAATTCTTCATTTTATCACAGATAAAATATTTATCTACACCACAGATTTTTAACTGTGTGCACCAACTCTCTGAAAATAATATTAACTGTTAATTTTTTTTTTTCAATAATAAATCTTTATTATTTTATCAAATTTTTTTTATACAGCAAAGAAAAAAAGATACAAATAATACCCAAATTAAACTAGTAACACCCATACTACAAACTATGTACACTATTTACATAAATGCTTCCATCCGTTAAACAACATCAATGAAGAAAAGAAAGGAGCATGTGATAACAAAAGTCAAAAGATCTACTATCATTAAAATGAATTGTTCTTACCAACTGTCAAACTAAGTATGCATGTCCTGGGGTTGAACTGAGTTCGGTACATTAAGCTAATATTTGTTCCCACACCTTTGGGTTATTAATATTCCTTTTATTATCCTAGATCAATCAGCGGACCTCTTGCACATGTTCTGGAGCTGTAAATGTATATACAAGCTTTGGAATTCCTTAAAAATCCAACTACAAAAGATGGGTTATCAACAGTCTACACATTCTTGGGAGTTCATGATTCTACATATCCCTCCTAATAATTTGGTTAGAACCCAAATGATTATACTTATGAATATTTTCTTACTAATTAAACTTTATATAGCTACAAATTGGTTGACTCCATTCCAAACTTCATGGGAAAACTTTAAAGGTTTAGCCATGAAACATATTTTAGCACACAAACTGTTAAATTTTCTTAATTTGTTAAAAGGTTTAGGTTTGAAATCTTATGTTTTAACTCAATTTTATACAATGAAATGTATTCAAAATCACCTTTGAATGTTTTGCTGATTACCATTTTTCTTGAAGTGCAATCTGCAGGCTCCATAGTAGCTGCTTACTACATTTTATACCACATACAGAGCAGTACGGTGCTTCATTTATGGTTGCAAATGCAATACCGACTTTCACTGGTAAAACAGTAAAGATACAGAGTGCTACAGCTAATGCAATACCAGCATTCACTTCTGATGCCAGTAATGTACTGTCGATGGGTCAGGATCTGCCGATTGAACTCTTAACACTTTGCACTGAGGGAAGGTGCATCCCTTGCCCCACCCTAGCTACGACTCTGTTCTTAACAAATGTTGTGGCATTTTAAAAACATTCATAAAGAGCGGTATTATTAAGTGCTTACTTACTCAGTATTAGATGACTATTAGATAATTAAATCCACTAACAAACCTGCATGCAATGTTTTTTTACTTGTAATGGCATCACCTTAACAAGGTGTCATGAAAGGTCCACTTGCCATCACATGCAGCTGTCTTCATCATGCAGTTATTTCAGCAGCACATTAAGCTTCCAGTGTACCCTTTAATTGTACAATGTCTCTACAAACTTGCCAGACTTGCTGTCACTTAACTTGATCTCTTCTTTTTCTGTTATGTTGTAAATTGAGACTCTGTATGACATAGTGATGACTGTGGAAGCTGTGAAGGTGAGCATGAGGGGATGGATCCAAGGAAGCGAGGGTGGAGCTAGCTGAAGTCAGAGTACAAAAGGGTTACTGCTTCTAGAAATGACTGATTCCTGAATTAGTAAAAAATAATTGAAGACGCCATCCAAGCTAGAACTTTCACTGAGTGACCTCTCAAACCTCCTGTATCAGAGACACATGGGATGTATGCAAATGATTCTTATGAACATCAGGTTCTTAATCTTCCATGAACTATTCCATAAAAATAAAGGTATAGCAGGGTAACAGCAACATCTGCAGAACAAATAAATCTGCATATTAATCTAGGTTCAGATGCCAGCTCTAAATTGTACCTACAGTTTAGATCTGCAGTGCAGAGCAGGACTTGGTTAAGGGGGAGGTGCAAGAGTCCCACTTAATAGATGTACACTGACATTTATAACACCATTGTGAAACATATGTATGCCAGTCTTACTGGGGTTTGGGGGTTCTTCCCTAATTTAGAATTGCTTCATTTACATAGAGTTTGTTAACAGTGCAGGTTAATCAGTCCAAACTAACTCTTTGATTTGGGTCACTACTAGTCAAACGGAGCTGCAGATTATTAAGGCAATGTCTGTAAAGCACACATAAAACACTGTTATACCAATTATTGCTAATACATACTGCACACAATAAACATAACATGACGGAGATTACCTGATGTGATTTTTATTCAGTGCAAATTAATTCTGAGAACTAATGAGTTCTTTTCATTAGGGTCAGTATATAATTATTGACTATGGGATGGGTAAGGCCACTCTCTAACTGAATGAGATAGATTTATTTAAAAAAGAGAAGCTGGCTAGGCTTAAAATTGCCTGCAAGGGCAGCTAGCCTAGTACTTATAAATTGCTAATGTCAGAATACCAACTGCGGAAAGACTATATTCAAAAGACCACAAGCATATATGGCAGAAACATAATATATTAAATGTGTCAGTGTATGAAACACCAGATGTCAGAAACATCACTTTGTTATCTTGCAACACTCTTAAGATGTGACATTAGTCAATTCAGTCAATTTACAAAGGCTGTTCTCACCTGAATTCCACCCTAACTTGAAATGACAATATTCCTGTACTGCTTCTAGCTATTTTATGGCTTTTCAGAATGATACTCTGATGATCTCACTTTTATATTGTTTTGTACAATGTAATATCTCTTGGAGAAAGAAGATAAGAGAATCTGAAATATGGGCATGCTGCTCAGAGCATGTGAAACATTCATCTTTTGATAAAGCATGTAAAATGACAGAATATACTACTTTTTCTTACAAAAAAGTATTTTTGGTTCTCATTTCATGAGAACACACAAATAGGATTCTGATATGTACAGAGTTTGTCAGTTTAATAAAAATGCAACATGTGTGTATATATATATATATATATATGTGTGTGTGTGTGTGTGTGTGTGTGTGTGTGTGTGCATATATAATATATATATATATATATATATATATATATATATATATATATATATATATATGTATGTGTGTGTATAATATATATATATAACATTTTTGTAAAGTGAATATCAAAACCAAAACATTCACCTGGCTATATAAGACTATGGGTGGTACCTGACAATAAAGGACCATTTCTCTATAGCAGTGCAAAGTAGTATAGCAAACTTCTCAGAGTAATGTATCATGACCTTCAGGTAGAAAATATATTTAGTTGGTTACTCCTGATGTAAGAAACATGCGTGTACACACTCGCTGCTGTACCTTCGGTAATGATTATAGTTTACTGCCCATGAGTCTGAATGGATGTGTGCGTGTGTGTGTGTGTGTGTGTGTGTGTGTGTGTGTGTGTGTGTGTGTGTGTGTGTGTGTGTGTCTGTACGCGTGCATGTGTGTTGGGGGGTCATAATTCTAGTGACAAAAAAAAATCTCTATTTAGGAGAAGTAAATTGGATTTTTAGTTCTGATGTAATGACAAATGAGTGAAGTACTATTTGTGCCATTATTTTACTATGCACTGAGCAGAACTTCACTACAGCACCCCTAATGAAAACCAAGTTTATGCAAAATGTTAGACTGTGGCAGCAAATGCACAATATCCAAACTGGGGCCTTTCATTGTAAGGCTCTACCTTTGTCCCTCTTTGAGATTTCATTGCAAATCATTCAGCTACTTCTGACATACTGAGAACTCACTACAAATGCATTCTGGACATCAGAGGTTTGAAAAGCCTCCAAGAGGAAACCAGGCACAGTGCCAGAGTATAATAGCAAAAGCCCTCTGTAATGCTGGATTTACTGTCTGTAAATAAGAAGCCATATGTCAGTTCCCTAATGGCAGTTAAGAATACAAAAACACTCAGGGACTGTAATAAGATTCTTGGGTAGAAAACTCATACATTGTGACCAAGTGGAATGTATTCCTTTTAAGACAGTATACAACCCCTAACTGTAAGTAGATCACATGTATGTAATGACCATGCTGCTGTTTGACAGAGAATCTGCCCACCCAACAAACTGTATCAATAATCATTCAAAAGTGATCCTGTAACTGCCATTTGCTTTCATACATCACCTGCCACCAAAAATGGTAGCCACACTGTGTATAGTTCTGATACACCATTGAAAAGAAAATGAAAAACAGCACCCTACCCTAATCCTGACTGCTATAAATATTAAACAAAAAGTAATACAAATTGTATTTATGCTGTAGGCAATGTGTATTGGTTTTCTGTCAGAAAAAAGTGAAAGAACAACCAATCACAGCAATATACTTCAACTTAGAAACTTCCACCATGCCACATCATTAGTCACTTTAATATGATCGGCCTTAGCCTGCCATTTGCATTCTACCGTTCTGGAAAAATGGCAAACACTGAAAAACTGATAACAAAACAGTGGCACTACCGAGAGCAACCACTATGTATTAAAAATAAACCAAGATGAATAAAACCACAATGCAAGTATTTAGTGCTTTTGTTCTTTTACTTTGAAGACGTTCTTTGCTTTCTACCACTCACTGCATCCCATAATTTTCAATCTTCTGTCTCCACAATATGGAAAAAGCACTACCTCTGACAATATGAAACATAATCCAAAATGTGAAATGTTTACTAACAACTTCATCTGGGAAATTCACAGCATGGTTATTAAAATAACTGTTTCCACATACATACAAAATTATTTTAATGACTACTGTGATTCACTATTTATTATGGCCATTTGTTAAAAAAATCATAACTATGAATATCTGCATACTTTACATTTTTTTTTTTTTTTTTTTTTTTGGTGTAACTCTACTGCCTTGTGTTTTTTTTTTTTTCTGCACGATTATTTACGCATTTTTTATTTGTTTTACCTTAGCAAATGTATATATATTTCCCCTTTGCTTACTACTTTTCTCATGTTGAACCCCCCATGTAATATATGTATATCCTTCTTCTCTGTTTAATATGTATGTAGCTTTTTCTCCCAGGGACTCCATTGAAAAACGGGTTCTTGAGCCCAATGGACTATCCTGGTTAAACAAATGCAAATAAATAAATAAATAAATAAATAATATGGGTAGGCTCTTTCAATGTGTAACACCTTCAGGTATATTTGAGAGCTAAGCTGTCTCCCCATTCCCAGAGAGCCATTTCTGGCTAATAGTTGTGGTAGCCAAAAGTATTTGAAAGTAAACACAGAATGTATTTCAAGTCACTGCTTTAGGGTTGAAGGTGCAGCTACAGGCAACCCTGGCACAACTCTCAACATCTTTTTGCAAGAATGAGTCTTAGTGCAAGAATCAGTGATAAAGCCAAAAGATAATGACAGACAAAGGACCAAAATCAGGAAATGATTTTAAATATTGCTCTTGTACATTTGGAAAGTTACTAGTTTAAAATGTTTTGCTTTAGAAGCATTTTCTAAATGGTAGGAAGTTTGAAACTCACACTTTTGTCATCATTTAGTTACTACAGTCCACAGCACACTACTAGAAAGTCACAAGTTTTACAAACAGCAAATCATAAATATCTGGAAAACATCAGGGACATTTGAGAACTGTGCCCTTTGCACACGTGCATCCATGGCCATCAGTTACAGCCACTTGTATGATTATATACCCCAGATATCTGCCTAAGACTGGAAATGAATAAAGTCATAAATAACGGCCAAGAAATGTATGTTACCTGCTGCTCTTAGAACCATGCTGAGCAACTCATTGCAACTCCCCCTCTGCCCTCTCAACTTCTTAGCTCAAGATTCAAAGACAAAAATCCCAAATTAGGAACAAACTTAAATATTTTTAAACTCGCATGCTTGTCATTATTTAGTGACTGCAGTCAGGAACAGTTTTCCAGAAAACCACAAGTTTTACAAGGAACAAATCAAAACACCTATCAACATCTTTGCTCAAGAGTTCAGGACAAACCCAAAAATAATGGGGGGTGGGGGTTATTATTTCATCTGATTGGTAACTAGGAAAACCCACTGGGCAAAATGTTCCTTTATATGGGCATTATCTTTTTAAGTGACTTACTCAAAGTCACACAAACACACTGGGAACAGGAATCTTGTAGCACACAAAATTTTCTGTTGGAGACTGGCCTTTACCTCCTCGTGTATTGTAGTTGTAGATTCAGGTTTTGTAACTGGATCTTTAGCATGGAGAAATCAGTAAGACCACAAAAGGGTAATTTAGTGCATATTTTACAGTTCTGGTTAGAACCTGATATAAGTGATGCAAGAATAAAAATGAGAGACACGCTGAAGAAGATGCAAAGGAACTGCAAGTACCCATAGCAAGATAAATTTGTTTCATGAATTACCACTTCAGAGGTTAGATGAAGGGGAAAAAGCTGTTCATGTCTTTGTTGGGGAAGAAGCTGTACTATTCATCTCACTCCAGGTTAATGACAAAAGTAATACTGACTTGATCAAGTGGGGGTGCAATCACTCTGGCCCCTCTGCAGAGATGTGGCATACCTTTGATGATGTGCTGTAGAGAGAGGGAGTGAGGCACCCCTTTCTCAGTATTTTACATCTCAGATGAAGTGAGTACACTGGTTGATTATTTGAGCTGTTGAGACTTCTCCTGGATTTGCACATTCACAAGCTGTGATTAGACTGTCCAGTACTGGGACACTGTGGAGTTTTACCTGTTTGCCACTCACCAGTTCATGGCTCCATTGGATCTACTTTATTGACTCAAACACAGACTGTTGCCTCCCTTCCTCCAAGTTAGGCTGAAGGGCATTAATGACTCAATGCCCCCTCCCACAACCCTAATTTCTTTTTTAATATCCTGGTTCCTAGTGGATTTTAGCTTACCCGGGTTGCAGTCAGGGCATTATATGCTTGCAGCACAGAGGCGTACATTCTTAGTTTATCTGTTGGTCTGTGAGCAGAATACCTGTCTGCTATCCCTGTCTTGGTTGAGTTCTCTTTAAGATGCTCAGCTGTGTAGTTGTTTGTTACTTGATAGCTGTGTGGATGCTAAGTCTTTGTTGTTTCCTTATTTATTGGAAGTGTGCTAACTGGTGGTGGAAGTCAAACTAGCAGGTGCAAGTGGCTAGCCTGCATATGTAGCTGGCATTTGACATTATGAAGTTTGCTGCTAGTGGATGTTTGCACTTTTAGTATACATTTATACATACATACTGCCATCTAGTGATATCCTCCAGTTTTGAAAAATATGTAAATAATTAAATAAATAATTATTTAATGCAGAAATACATGTAAAAGATACTGCGTCTATCATGGTCCATTAGTGCAAAACGAATACTTTGTGTGAATGTATATGCATTTATCACGGTCCATTACTGCAAAACTAATACTTTGTGTGAATGTATATGTGTATATCACGATCCATTACTGCAAAACTAATACAATGTGTGAATGTATATGCGTATATCATGGTCCATTACTGCAAAACTAATACTTTGTGTGAATGTATATGCGTATATCATGGTCCATTACTGCAAAACTAATTCAATGTGTGAATGTAAATGCGTATATCATGGTCCAGTACTGCAAAACTAATACAATGTGTCTATGTATACACGGTCCATTGCTGCAAAACTAATACAATGTGTGAATGTATATGCATATATTATGGTCCATTACTCCAAAACTAATTCAATGTGTGAATGTATGTACGTATATCATGGTCCATTACTGCAAAACTAATACAATGTGTGAATGTATATGCATATATCACGGTCCTTTACTGCAAAACTAATACAATGTGTGAATGTATATGTGCATATCACAGTCCATTACTGCAAAACTAATACAATGTGTGAATGTATATGTGTATATCACGGTCCATTACTGCAAAACTAATACAATGTGTGAATGTATATGTGCATATCACAGTCCATTACTGCAAAACTAATACAATGTGTGAATATATATGCATATATCCCGGTCCTTTACTGCAAAACTAATACAATGTGTGAATGTGTATGTGTATATCATGGTCCATTACTGCAAAACTAATACAATGTGTGAATGTATATGTGTATATCACGGTCCATTACTGCAAAACTAATACAGTGTGTGAATGTATATGCATATATCACAATCCATTAGTGCAAAACTAATGTGTGAATGTATATGTGTATATCACGGTCCCTTACTGCAAAACTAGTAAAATCTGTGAATGTATATAAAAGGTTCTGCAGTATCTTTATGAAATACCATTGGCAGGTGACTGATGTGGAGTTTTCACACACGTCTGGGTGCTAACAATGTTTCCTGATGATTTCACTGAAGATTATAATGGGTATGCGGTTTCACTTGCCTCTTGAGTTGTAGCAGTACTGGAGTTCTTTACATTAGTTTTGGGGGGCATGGGTAAGAAATCATGTCAGTGTGTGGGGTTGAAATCCCCCACTTCCACTGAACATGATTGTTTTGTTTAACGTGTTTTTTAAGAGGAGCAAAGTTGGGTAATATGTTCTAGTTTGATTAGCTTTGCAGCTTGATCTTTGGTGGGCTGTAGCAGAATTGTAAGTCTACCTCAGACCACCCTGCAGGTAAATCCTATACCAAGGCTAAGGAAAATAGTCTTTCTGGTGTATCGCTGGGCACGAGAGTTGATATTTCATGTCCATTGCAGGCTTGGGAACCTCTGCCTTGTGTTCTCCATAACACCGTTTCAGCAGGTCTGCAGTATGGCCTCCAACTCCAGCACTGTGCCCTTTGGGTATGCAGTGCTTCAGTACATTTTTCACTTTATTGCCTTTGAATTTCAGGCTGTCTGTGATCGTTTGCTGCTACACACGGCTGCTATTCAGATGTAAACTGCAGTGGGCTTATCATTCCCATTGTATCGCGTGATCTTCAGGTGACCCTCTGAAGTAGTTGTATCGCGTGATCTTCAGGTGACCCTCTGAAGTAGTTGTATCGCGTGATCTTCAGGTGACCCTCTGAAGTAGTTGTATCGCGTGATCTTCAGGTGATCCTCTGAAGTAGTTGTATCGTGTGATCTTCAGGTGACCCTCTGAAGTAGTTGTATCGCGTGATCTTCAGGTGAGCCTCTGAAGTAGTTGTATCGCATGATCTTCAGGTGAGCCCTCTGAACTTCGCTAGCTTTTCTTTCGTTCATTTCCCACTGCCTGACTGGATTTCACTGTTTATTTATTTTACCTTAGTTTTGGGGCCAGCCACATTTTCAATGGAGAACCAGAGAGGAGAGTCCCACACCACATGCATGTAGCTTAGAAAGAAGTGTAAACATATGCAACATTTTACACTTATATGTATTAAAAAGATATGCAGCATTTTATACTTACATGTATTAACTTTTTAAAAACACTGTAGTAGGTAGACACTGAGGCAGCAGACAATATTGAGAAAGGATATCTTGTATGCTATAGTTACAAGCTGTTGAAATATGTGGCACAAAGTAAACTGAATACTTTTCTGTGGCGTAACTTGTACAAGGGTGATCAGAGTCTCCTTAAAACTTAATATTTGTTTACTTATTTATTTATTTACTGTTAGGTGGGTAGGCTGACTGGTCAAATTACCCCTTTTTAGCTTGACCCAGACTTGTAAAGTACAATACCATGAGTAAAGTGCACAACGAAAAAGTTGATGTGTATACATTTTAATGAAAAACATTGCAGTATTCGTACTGGGAAAAGTCTAATGCAGTATAAATGAGTTAACTATTCACCTGTATAAAGACAGATATGCAGGTAGAAAGATTTGTAGGTTGACAGCTAAGCAGGACATGAACATAATGAATTTAAATATCAAATACTGATCATTTCGAAAAAAATGAAAGTGAAGTCTAGATTAGATGCAACAGAAAAGAAATGGCTTTTAAGTTGCACTTAATGACATACATCAAACGAGTATTCTATTAACCATTGTCTCTGAAACATTTAAAAGTATTTTCTTGAAGGGGATACACTTTTAATTTGATTTTGAATGAAGTACTGTTTGTTAAACTGGCTAGAACACTGCTTCCAGCAGACCATTTTGTGTTTATTCAAGGAGCCAACAGAACTCATCGTAACCATCAACAGAAGTATGCAGAGCAAAATACATGAAAAATGTAAACCGTGTCTAAATATAAGGTTTGCATAAATGTATGGTAAGTATTATGTGGCAAAAAATGTGAGGGTTAGTATTCAGGCTGTAGATATGTTAACATCTAAAATATTTACAAAATGTACAATGATTTCCTGGCGCTAAAGAATCTTTAGAGAGATGTGTTTCCCCTACTGCTATTTTAAAAAGGGGTATGTCTTGTCACAATTTCTCTGAAAATATTTTTTGCAAAATGTTTTTATTCATTTTATAACATAATAACATAACAGTATAGTGAAAAGAAAAAACAAACTATATACAATGTCCATAACAACTAAAAAAGCAATATACATAGGAGAACACTTAATATTTCTCTAACAGATTAGACAATGTTGTCCAAGCAATTAAATGATGAGTTGTTAGTTCTTGCTTTTATATTAGCAATCTCATTCTTACAAATGTATTTCACAAAATGAATAAACTCAACTTTAAAGACAGGAGTAGACTGAGATTTCCAATTTTTAGTAACAGTTTTCCTTGCTATAGAGAAGCTAGACTGTAGTAAAAATGTTTGTTTTTTAGGAATCACTTCATGACCAGGAACATTGAAAAGGATAAGGGAGTCATAAATTATGCAGTTGTCATTCCACAGAGCTTTACAAAGATATTTAAAGTCTAACCAAAATGGGGAAATAATTTTGCAATTAACAACCGTATGTATCCAGTCAGCATCGGAGTGTCCACATCTCCAGCATGTCAGTTCATCTTTCTTGTACATTATTGCTAGCCTATGTGGAGTGACAAAACATCTGTATAAAAATTTTCAGGGGGGAAAACAGAGAAGATGTGTATTCCTTCATTGACTATAAAAAGTTTTTTTTTTTTATCTTTTTCTGACAATACTTGTCTATTAACTTCACTTGAATAATTCCAAAAAGAAACATCTGTTTTGCTAAAATCATTTCTGATTATTTTAATTGTTGAGATAAAATCCAAGATTTTTAAGTTATTCTTGTATGCCTCTAATGAGGGTACGAGCTTAGCATGTATAAAATCCTTACAAGTTTGAATGTCCAGACAATCGCAATTTTGCAACCTATTTTTGCTGATCAGATAGTCTGCAGAACTTATTAGCTGAGAGAAATTGATTCTAATAGATCACTCTTCTTAAATTCTAACATTTTCTGAGTATCAAAATATATCAAGCATTCGTTTTTGTAAGTAGTAGGAAACATAATTATTATAAATTCTTAATTAATTGGTTAGAAAACATAAGTTTTTTAAACAGCAATATTTGGTTTATAAGAGGTGTGAAAACAAGTTTTGACCTTCATTTGATGGGTTAATTGATAGTTTTGATTGCAGTGGTGCAGAGTAGTCTAACTTAAACTTTTAAGAGAAGTGTACTATATTAGGGCCAGGGCTGGCATATTGGTTAAGTTCTTTACCTTACAGATAAAAGGTACAGAGTTTGATTCTGACCTCTGGTTATTAGCTAGGCTTTTAATAGTATGCAGACTGATAGCTTAGTATTACATATGAACCTATGATGATAGTCATTATACTGGTTGCACAAACCAGCTAATGTTTTTTAGTAATTCACAGTGGTGAGTGGAAAAACTGCTAAGGAAAGAAAAGCGACTGCAATTTTTCTTCTGGGTAGAATGTAGTGTCATATTCCAACTTAGGAAGTAGGACATTTGGGGCACGGACTAAGCAAATGAAAAGTTAGAGTTGATGACTTAGTTTATAGTGTTGATATAACTGGTATAAAGTTGAGTGATAATGAACAGTTCAGTACTTAATTCCATATTTTTTTTATGTATATTACATTTATTAACTGGGTAAGTGAGCTGGTCCATTGACCATTTTCAGTAACAACCTAGACAAGACATGACAACTGTAAAACAGAAAAAATAAATAATCAACAGTTTGGATAGACTAGTTCACGTGTCGTGCTGAAGTTGACAGTAGAAATGCAGATGAACAATCTGAACCGTCATCTGCACATTCTTGAGTAGAGCAACAGTTTAAATGTGAATCCAGCCCACACTTGGGGAGCAGTTCACTATACCATAGAGGTTTTGAAATTAGAGAATATCATCCAGGCAGATTAGCGTGCATATGTAATACAGAACTTAATACAGACATGTGGAGTTCTGTGTCATGGCGCACAATTAGCTAAAAGTACTGCTGTGGATAGAGAGATTGGGAAAATGCAAAATGCCAGTGTTTTTTACAAACCTTTAGCCAGATGATACTTGAAAGTGACTTTTGACTTCCTGGAAAGTAAAACAGAAAAAAGACAACTGCAATAATGGAAAAAATAGTGCAAAAAGGATTGACCGATAGCAAGGAGAGAGAGAAAGCAGTACTGAGAAATGACACAAAAAAGATATTCAACAAACACAGTAAAGAATATGGCAGCCACTTCATTACAGAAAAAATGGAATAGATACATGTAGAGATATTTAAAATAAGTAGAACACTTCAAAACTACAGCAAATAAAAAAAAATTAAGAAATGGAAATGAGACTAACCAGACATTCAGTTGAACTAATCCAAATGTAGTGTTCTGAGAAAGAAATTAAGGAAAAACATGCTAGTGTTTCAACTCCATGACTTCTGAACACCCATGTCACCCATGAGACTTTGTCTGGGTACATTCAGCCCAATAAAGCCAACCCCCAATAGCTATAGATATGCAAAGTTTCAGACATTTTATGGCCTCCACAGTATAGCATAAATTAATTATATAGGCATACTTTTGAAATACAGGGGTTTTAACCCAGTTGGATGCCCATGAACATTTGCCTGCAAAATATCCCAAACAATGTCCGAGCAAAGGATAAAAACACAGGAAAACCATTCAGTAAAAACTGAACGAAAGACTCAACCAAACTAGAGTCTTCACTGTGTAAAATCTTAAACCTCCTGTAGTGGAGGTCCATGGGATACATGTCCCTTAAGGATTTGCCAGTTAAACTTTATGACGTCTGAATGCCCATAACTTTTTACTTTTTAAGTCTTTGTGTATATATTCAGGCCAGTAAAGTCTAAAACATGTCTATATATACACGTGCACACACATACTTGTGTGTGTGTGCACGTGTGTTTTTATATATATATATATATATATATATATATATATATATATATATATATATATATATATATATATATATATATATATATATATATATATATGTATATATATATATATAAAGAATACATGTATGTGTGTGTGTGTGTGTGTGTGTATTTGTGTGACTGTGTACTGAAAGCAGTTAACTAGCAAGTTACAAAATATATGAGGTTTTTATATATATAAGATCATTATTATGTGGTATAGTATCTTCAGATATGTGGTAATAAAAAAAGTCACCCAGATGAAGGATAACCACAAATCCTTATTTAATTATAATAACAATGTTAGAAACAATGCCCAGCACTGTGCACCGCTAATAGCAAGTAATCTCACATACTCAGACCCAGTGGATGTAGCCATTCTGCTAGCAGACAAATTTCGCTCAAAGTTCACCCTTCTCCCCTGATATAACAGAAACGCGAGTCATTGATGAAATGATATAGGACTTGGATGTGCTACAGCAAAGGGTGGTAAGGAAAGACAGAGTGGTGAAACATAGCATTGATTGCAGGGTCAGAAAGGTGGGGGACATTGCTACATGAAAGGGCTGAGGGACGTTGTGGTTTAGAACGTAGGGTAAACTCCCATGTGGTGGTGGTGGTCTGTCCATGGGAATGTTGAAAAAACTGAGCTGAAAATGTAATATTTTGGTATTTGTTGAAATAATATTAAAAAAAACTGTGCTGCCCATTTTAATTAATTGATTGCTGTGCAAATTTATAACTTTTTAACTACGTGGAATTTTCGTATGAATTTTTTCAGGGAAGCCCTTTGGGTACCCTTTTGTCATACTGTTGCATGCCATTTTGCAATTCCATTTGTAAGTATTGTTTCTCAGTTATTACCATAAATTGCATTTGGGATGCAAGTTGCACAGTCAGTGTTGTGGTTTACATGCGGTAGTCCATAGATGGTGCAACGTGAACATGGTAGCGCACAATTTTGTATGCAGTAAGCGGCTCTACATGCTATGTAGAGTCATGCAAACATGGTAAACACCATGGCATGCTAATTACAGCATAAGCAGCTGAATTGTATGCTAATCAACCAATTCAAGATGGAGGAGCTATTCAATAAGCTGTAGACCAGTCATGTAGACTCAGTGTAGGTTTTCCCTGTGAATTCCAAAACGTATTGGAATACAGCCACAGAAGGTACTCTTCGTGGAAACAGTGTTATGGGCTGTAGTTGCACTTATACATGTGTATGTGAACAGGCACAAGTCTGTGCTGCTGTTGCAAATAGACCCTGGCTAAGAAGGAGAAGGGTATTTAGACCCCTGTTAACTTACCATGATCTGCAAGATGTGGAAATTGTAGAGCACTATAGGGTGGATAGAGACGCACTACAAGAACTTTGCAACTTCTGTCATCTACAACTGAAAATAAGGACAAATCAAGAGGAACCAGTACCTGTGGAGACGAAGGTATGTGTAGCACTTAGAATGTTAGCTACAGGAACCTTTCAGAGGCCAACAGGGCATATGCTGGGTCTGTCACAGGCATCAGCATCCAGGATTCTACATCAATTCCTGAATGCTATGCTACAACATACCACTGACTACATACACACATGGAAATACCTGGATGACTACACAATTACATAAGCAAAACTCTTGAAACCCAACTTTTGCTGTGGAAACACACCAATAGTGCTTGGCTGCTTCCACCCCAAACCAACATGAAAAAGACAATTTGTACAGTCCAAAGAATAACACATAATTCACTTGTTATAAATGCTTTCCACATAATTTTCAGAAAATGTGTACACATGTACAGCTCAAAAGTAAATTGTATATGATTACTAAGCCCCAGTCACTGTGCCCAGCAATCCCCTGGTGGTGTCTATGGGTTATCTTAGAAACATTATACCCCTTTGTCATTGACAATATAGTACTTTACATTGCCATGGAATAAGATAGAAAGACTTTAAGGTAACCACTTTTAACAATAACACTTATAAGGACAGTTATTAAGGCTGTCTGTCTGTGAAAGTCAGTGCATGGCAAAAATGCATATGCTAAGAGTGAAGTCTTAAGAAGTGCATGCAGATAACTGTTAAATCCCCTAATGCATGTAAATAACAGATGTTCTGTAGTCCTATCTCGCCTTAATTCTTACATATGGGTTCGGAGACAATCCTCGGCTCTGACTCTTTGCAAGCCTAAAGTCTTCTAGTTGGCTCGTGGCTAGGTAGGTATCCCATGGTGCACCAGTATAATCCGCAGATCTGGTTTGCCATGTTGACGAGTTCAGATGTGCTTCTTCTTGGCCGTGGCTAAGTTTAACACATTTTGCTACTTTTTGCTATTTACAGCTTCTTTTTTGATTTATATAGACTTTGCTAGTGTTGTTTTCTATCGTTAGAGTAGTTTAGTCAACTGCAGTACTTTTTTCCCCTATTTAGTGAATTATTGTTGAGGACTGGTTAGCCATTGGCCTTGTTGTTCTCCTTGGCATCCTGTGTGCCAGTTTCATTTCTTTTGCTGGGCCTTTTGCCCCTAGTTGTTATTTATTATGCTAGTCTAGTTTAGACGATTGGTAGTTTATCAGTTTGATAATTAGTGCTTAAGGCGCGCCTTGCACTCAATTTAACTTTCTGTGTGCCGTGTTCTTTAGAGCGTGTTATTAGCTTAGCTGTTTAGTGTTTCTTCATGTGCGGTGTTATTAGCTTAGTTAGATATTTTTGGGTAATCTGCCGAGTTATTTGTTGGGTTTTCACGTTAGCTGACAAGGGTTCCTGATTTTCCAACCCTTCTTGATTCTAAGGTATAGTTTTGTGTAGAGGCCTCTACCGTGTGTTTGTGTGTCAGTATATTTGTGAATTCAGACCTTTCTATCCTCCTTTCTAGGCCCATTTGAGTTAGAGGACCTAGGTTTCTTCCTTTCTTTTTTTACCCAAGGCTAGGCCTGTTTGAGTTAGAGGACCTAGTCCTTGTGGTTGTGTGATTGTTAGTGCGGTAAGGGCTAGGCCCATTTAAGTTAGAGGACCTAGTCCTCTCTGGGTGTTTGGCTTGTGTCACTTTTTCAGTGCTATGTCTAAGGAGGCAAAAGATCATAAACCCTCGGGGTTTAAGAAATGTGTCAAATGTTTGCAGAAGATGTCTATTACTGATGGCCACAGTAACTGTGTGTATTGCCTCAAAGCCATCCATTTACAAGAAACATGCTTGTTTTTGTCATTCTTTCAGTGCCAGGGTTTTACAGGAAAGGAAGAATAAACTAATATTAAAAGGTCTCCTTAAGCCTTCCTTTGAGGAAGACTTGGCCAGTTCGTCTTCCTCTTCTAAATTGCATGGCTCTAAGAAAGAAAAGGCTAAACCTTCCAAGAGGCATTCCCTGGCTCCATCTTGTGCCTCAGAACCACCTCCTAAAATGTCAAAACCAGACAAGTCTTTTCCCTCCTCGGCTGCATTGATTTCGGAACCAATCGAGGGCATAGCTACTATGGCTACAGTGTCGGCCCCAGGCAGTTCAGAGCCGACCACTGATAGCAGACATTGGAGCCGGTCTAGAGATCCCTTGCCGGTCTCCCCAATGTTAAGGTCCCCTATCTTACAGAGGTCTAGATCTCCCACACTGTCTTCCAGATCTTCAAGGAACCTATCGGAAGAAGATGTGGAGAGTAGTGCTGAGACTCTTGAAGTCGTCTGCCTTACCCAAAATGCTATTGGCTCCGACCCAGTCAGTTCCGGAGCAACTTGAGTCCATTTCCCCTTCTGTGGTTCCTTCTCTGAGCTGTGCTGGGATTTTGGAGCTGGACTGCTTGGTACTGCTGGTTGTGGAACCCTCGGTTCCAGCTCCCCCTGAGGCTGTCTCAGAGCTGAGTTCGGCTCCGACACCTTCGGTGCTGTCCAGGAGCCGAAGCTCCCCAGTCGGTCCTGACAGGGACGCCTGGAAACAGACCTCTTTGGTTCCGAGTCTCCCTCTCGGTGCGTCGGCTAGGGTGAGCTTGGATCCTACATCTATCTCGGAGCCGATGGCATCCTCTGTCTCCTCGGAGCCAGGGATATCTTCCGAGCCAGAGAGGCTGGCCTTTGAAATGAGTGTGCTGTCCTGATCATCAGCTCCACCCAGGGGTACCGACGCTCTTCCCCCTCGGGCACCGACTTCCATCTCAGCACCTACTCCCTCTCTGGACAACAGAGACCCTCAGCTTTAGGAGCCCCGAGCTGGTGGCCCCCAGCCCCCTTGAAAGAGGACATGCAAGAGGAAGCATGTAGACTCCCAAGATGAGTCTCTTACCTCCAACACCAATCTTGAGGCATCAGAAGGGTCCCCCAAGTCATCCTCTGATGATGTCTCCTTTGTGGACATCTTAGAGATCCTTAAGCAGAGGTGCGACTGGCCCACCGTTACCCATTCTGATGAGGAGTCGGTGTACCTGAAGGCTTTCTGGTCTGAACCTTCAGCCTATTGGGTGTCTTCACCTTTTGATGAACTGTTGGAGCTTGTTAGTTGAAAGGTGTGAGAGACTCCTCATGCCGTGGAGCCAGTCCTCAGGAGACCTAATAAATTTTTGTCAGCCCCCAAGGAGAAGGAATTATTATTCAAGGGTGTTTCCATAGATGCCATGGTGGTGGCGGCAGACACTAAGAAGGAATTAGCGGAGACTGCTTCATCTGTCCATCTGCCAAACAAGGAGTCTCGAACGATGGACAGGTATGGGAGTGTATCTTTTCGTCAGCGGCATTCACTCGCAGATTGCTGAACTACCTAACACACTTTACAAGGCTTCAGAGGGATCTCCTTAAAGAGTTAGGAAAGACTCTACAAGGTACATCTACTGAAGGAGTCGCTGATAAGGTGTCTGCTCAGTTGTCCACCTTAAATTCCATTGTTAACTCATTCATGAAGCTGATTTCTTATGCAGCCAATGGAGTGAGCAGGGCAGCGGGTTCAGGAGTTTCCCTTAGGTGGCACTCCTGGATTTGCTTGTGTAATTTTGCGGAGCCATTCAAGTCTACCTTTACCAATGCCCCCTTTGATTGTTTTTCCTTGTTTGGACCTAAGGTAAAAGACACACTCACCACGTGCGAGCAAGAAGGGAAAACACTCTCTGCTGTGGAAGTACTTTTTACCGTCCCCTCTAGACCATATCCCAAGTGTCAGAGAGGTGGTAAAATGTGGTTCAAGAAGTCCTAGAGGTTTTTTCAGGATGCACAGGGTGACTCCTCCTTCAGAGGCAGAGGAGGAGGAGCAAATGGTAGACATCGCCCTAGAGGCAGGGGCGGGCCACAAAACCAGGGAGGCCGCTATTCATTTTGAGGTCGGCCCTATCAGCGCTTCTGATGTAGTGATGATGTAGTGATGATGTAGTAGATGATGCTTCTCTGGAGCCGGTCGGAGGTCGCATTTCTTTGTATCCAGAAGCCTGGCTAAGTATCACCCGAGACAGATGGGTACAAAGAATTTTCACCAGAGGTTACTCCGTACCCTTTTTCTTCCACCGCATGTTCTGAAGAGGATCCCGGATGTTCCACCCAATCGCAGGGATCAAGCAACTGTAGTAGTCAACAAGTTGTTCACAAACAGAGTCATCCAAACCGTCCCCACAGACCAAGTAGAATTCTGAACTTACTCCAGATTCTTTTTAGTGCCAAAACGTACAGGGGACTGGAAGCCCATCTTGGACCACAGCAAACTAAATGAATCTGTAAAGCAGGACAAGTTCCGGATGGTGACACTGTAGTCTGTACTCCCTCTATTTAGGGAAAGACACTTGGATGTGCTCAATAGACCTCCAAGATGCGTACTACCATATAAAAATGGACAGAGCATCGAGGAGCCATCTACGCTTCTGGCTGGGAGCCAGTTGCTACCAGTTTCGTGCTCTGCCCTTTGGTATCACCACAGCCCCCAGGGTGTTCACCAAGTGTATGGTAGTAGTGACAGCTCACCTGAGACATCTAGGATTCCAAGTGTTTCCGTATCTGGACAACTGGCTCCTGACCACCTCCACCAGGCATCTACTTCTTCAAACCAGAGATGCCACTATCCAACTTTGTGCCCAGGTGGAGATTACTATAAACTGGGAAAAGTCTGCCTTATCGCCCTCACAATTTGTCAGTTTTATAGGTGCAGTAATAGACTCAGTAACCATGTTGGCTCGTCTTCCAGCAGAAAGAGCACACAATCTCGTACAACAAATTCTTACATCTTTTCATAAACCCTCCACTAGAAAGTTATACACCAGCAAATGGAGAAAGTTTTCTATCTGGGCTGAGGAAAGGAATGTTGACCCTTATACTGTATCTATTCCGGTGGTATTGGAATTCTTGTCTGAAATTTTTCACCAGGGCTCTGCTGCTGCCACAATTAAGATTCAGTTGGCAGCAGTATCAAATTTTCATTTGGGTCAACATGAGTCCAATCTGATGTCACACAGATTGTGTAAGACCTTCCTTAAAGGTGCCACTTTGTTGAGACCTCCCTTTCAGGAACCAGTTGCTTAATGGGATTTGAACTTTGTTCTATCCAAATTAACGTCTCCACCCTTTGAACCAGCTCATTCATCTCCTTTGAAATTTCTGTCTTGGAAGACTTTGTTTCTGGTGGCAATCACGCCTGCTAGACAAGTGTCAGAGTTACAAGCACAGTCTGTCAAGCCCCCTTATCTGATATTTCACAAAGACGGAGTATCTCTTCGTACTAATCCATCCTTTGTTACCAAAGTGTGCTCTCATAACAAACTGAACCAAACTATAGAGCTTCTGGTGATGTTCTCAGGGACCCAAAGGTGTTAAGGCTCCTGTGTAAAAAAACCTAAAGAGGCTAGGGCTTTGCTTTGGATAGAAAAGGAAAGAAATAATACTTTCCACCACTTTGGGTGAGGTATTCTGAATTGTCAGTTTTACGCTAAAAGTTCTCAAAATTATCTCCTTTTCACAAATCTAATCTGGAGGCTTTAGAAATTGTGGAAGGTATTGAGGTGTAAAGAGTAGCTGGATTTAGTTAAACAAGTGGGTAGTGTCATGCAATGTCTTTGTGTGGTGCAATGTGGTTTTGATGCTGTTACAGGGTGGCTAGTTCTGTTCTGTTCGCATGAAGGCATGCCTGGTTGAGGAGGCTGGAGAGATCAGCAAGAATATAGAGGATGTTTTTTACTTGATTTTGGATGATGATGTGTGTTGTTTGATGTGGAAGCAGTTTTAAAAGAAAAAGAAAAGGAAAAAGCTAGGACAGGCTAAGCAAATTAAAATTGTTAAAGATTTGGTGTGCCCCGAAGTTTAGTAGAAATTTACCTACTAAAGGGATGGACATATCCTGTTTATGATTCCCAGTCTCTCAAAGAAGGGGAACACGGAGCACCAATTTTGGATTTATCTATCCTCAACACTTATCTGACATTCCTTATCAAGATGTTGACGCTATAAAACAGCTTTTTTACTTAACAGCTTGGGCAAAGATCACTGGATGTTAACTTCCCAAGGCTTATCTCAAGGAATTGCCTATCATGTGCCTGCAGCGCAAGGTGCTGCGTTTTCGAGCTGGAAATTCTCATTATCAGTTCAGTCAGATTTTAAGATGCCTGGACATTGATTGGGGAGGCATCTGAATGGAAAGGGAATACAACAGTGGTGGCCTGCCAGACTACAGCATCTAATCATCAACAAGAAGGAGATGTTAGCAGTCCAGTTTAATGGCTTTCAAGGAGTACATTCTTCAGGGCAGGTGTTGATTCTAACAGACAACACAACTGTCATGTGGTACATCAACAAACTTTTCCCTAATCATTCCAACGCAGCAGAATACAGATTCCATCAGTTGGGCGTTCACAGGCAATTATGGTTTTATCTACACCGGACCAAGGAATTCAGGAAGTCAGACCAATTATTTGTTTCCTTTTCCGACTCCAGATTAGGTCTCCCAGTTTCCAAAGTGACATTTTTGAATTGGATCTCCAGTTGTATCTCCTACATTTACTCTTCTGATGGTAAGCCTTTACCGTTCAAAGTTAAGGCTCATTCTACGAGATCTCAGTCTACTTCTGCAGCTTTTCAACCCAGCATTCCAATTGATAATATTTGTGCAGCAGCTACATGGGCTACCCTTCACACATTTATTACTCATTGTAAATTGGATTTGACCTCTATGGGTAGGGCCTCTTTTGGTTCCACAGTACTCAGGGGTATTTTTCCGTGAGCCACCCAAGAATAAGATGCAAGGCATGCTGTCCCATATGTAAGAATGAAGGCGAGATAGGACTACAGAACATAAAGAAGTTATGTACTCACCATAACATTCCATGTTTGTAGTTCATGTCGACCTTCATTCTTATGAACCCACCCTCCTAAGCCCTTCCTGGAAGGATCCGGAGACAGAAATGTTTTTTCTTAACAAGTGGAGACCTTTTATTATTGTTGTTCTTTCTGTCTATAGTTAGCAGCAAACAAGATCTGGGGATTATACTGGTGCACCATGGGATACCTACCTAGCCACTAGCCAACTAGAAGACTTTGAGCTTGCAAAAAGGCCAAGTCGGAGCCGAGGATCAGCTCCAAACCCATATGTAAGAATGAAGAGCAAGATGGACTACAAACATGGAACGTTATGGTGAGTACATAACTTCTTTTTCTCTTCATAGCATGTGAACAAATCTAGCATGTACCTGAAAAATAGAGGCATACCTCAGCAACATCAAAAGCCTTCTGTGCAGATAAATTGAAGGAATCTTTGTCCTCTGTGTTGTACAAATACACAAGTCCTCTGACCTTCAAGTTCACTAGCTACGCGGTTACCTTGTTATGGTGTAGACTCATGTTTGTGAACATGTTGATGACACAAATGACATTAGAACTGCTGAATCCCAAACTTTTGGATTCGTCTAGCAGATGTAAAGATAGTATAGGTGCTACTTCTGCATTTGTTGCTAATAGATTACAACTGTGAATGGTGAATGGGAAGGAAAAGGAATCCACAACACTTCAGACTCCCTACCTGCAGTGGGTATGTCAGCCAGGATACACTTACAAGTGAAGAAGTAATTGCATTAAAATTTGAGATGCAAGTGAGCAGCACACACTACTCATTTTAGTGCACTAATAGCCAAATGTACTTGCTTTAATGAAACATGCATTTTACTGTCATGTGGTAGTGTCATCTATTTTCAGGACAGTGACGTGGTAGTGTCATCTATTTTCAGGACAGTGACATGTGGTAGTGTCATATATTTTCAGGACAGTGATACAAAATGCCATATAGACTACTTGTGTGGAGTATATTACCCCTAAGAGAAGAACGAGCACGATGTAAAGAGAAGACAATGCTGCACTGGTGCAGACAATACTCATAAATGGTTGTGTGATCATTCACTGCACTGAATATGTAAGCAACACATGTGCAAACAACTGAGAGTCTTGTATGTCTTTAGAATAATGTGGTGGAAATGGGACTTGCTTATATGCATAATGATTTTCATTCCTGTCATAAATTTGTTTCCGTGACAAAGAGAGATAGACACCCTTACTGTGGTTTGTATGTTCAGTAGTCTGACAGTTCAAATCCAGGGTTTTGTAGAACATCTGTGAATCAAATGTGGGTGTAGTACACGCTACACATCCATTTCATTCAGGCCTCCCAACATCTTCTTTCAAACCTCCATTGATGATGTCATCCACGATAAATTGTCCAGGAGCATTGTAAAAGTCAAACTTGTGCCGTAGCATTGACATTAAATATTGAGTTCTCTAGTCGGTGTACTTGGGTAGTGGTTCTAATCTCACTGCATTCAACTAGTGTGTGTGTGTGTGTGTGTGTGTGTGTGTGTGTGTGTGTGTGTGTGTGTGTGTGTGTGTGTGTGTACACTTTGTGGACATTCAAGAGAACCATTTACACCAGTGTGGGGACATTGCTACTACCATTTTCTTCTCACCAGACTCTGCTGATGTCATCAGTTATAAAGTGTTATCCAACACTATAAAAACAGACTTGTGCTGTGGCACCTGCATTAAGTACATTGCTCTGTAAATAATTAGTTAGGGGTTCTGTCCTCACTGTGATCAACTGGTGTGTGTGTGTGTGTGTGTGTGTGTGTGTGTGTGTGTGTGTGTGTGTGTGTGTGTGTGTGTGTGTGTGTGTGTGTTTTCACTTGGTTGACATTCAAGAAGAGACCATTTTCCACCAACATGTGGGACACTGCTATTGCCATCTTCTTCTCACCAGACTCTGCTGATGTCATCAACTATAAAGTGATGTCTGACACTATAAAAGCCAGACTTGTGCTGTAGCACTTGCGTTAAGTACTGTGCTCTGTAAATAGGTAGGAGTTCTGTTCTCACTGTGGTCATTTGGTGTGTGTGTGTTCAGTTGGTTGACATAGAGAGAAATCATTTTACACCAGCATGTGGGACACTGCTTTTACCATCATCTTCTCACCAGACTTTGCTGATGTCACAAGTTATAAAATGTTGTCCAGTACTATACAATGCAGACTTGTGCTGTAACTCTTGTGTTAAGTACTGTGCTCTGTAAATAGGTAAGGGTTCTGTTCTCACTTCAGTCAACAGTATGTACATTCAACAGTAACTGTGGTGACAATTTTAGAACAATATAGGAGTCCACAGCTATGTCAAACCCTTCTCCAGAGATCCTGTTGTGGCATACAGTGATTATGACATCCTATTTAACATGCACTCTGACAGTATTCAAGACAGACCTGAGATGTGGAAGTAACATTAACGTCTGTGTTTGCAAGCTAATTTACCTACACATAATCTGACAGCAGGCAACTTGCATGTCTGTACATACAACTAACACAGGAATTTGACTCCACATCCTTGCCCTACACTCCTCCAAGCATGTTCTCCTCACCATGCAATGATGCTATCATACTCCATAAAGTGCAGTGTGGCAGTGTCACAGTCAGACATATGTGGTGTTGCTACTGACATTGCATGGCATTCATAACTGTATATCAACACAGGTGTAATGTTCAAATCAGGTCCAGTCTACTGCTGTATGTGTGTGGTTGGTGGTACGGTATGGCTATTGTATGATCTTTGGAATCACTCTTCATTTCACTATGATTGGGGTTACCTTTCATGCATCCACTATCCTCCTTTTTCCTCTAGCCACATGACATCCATCCTGCAGAGGAGTGGATGATATCCTCATGTCAAATATGCATACACACATCATAAAGCAGAGTCCCTCCATGAGCCTCTGCAGGCCATTTCAGACCACTGAATGTGTGATTGCTAATTATGTCATGGTGTGGTCCACATGTCCCATATGGACAGTGGAAAGATGTAATGCAATCCAACAAATATACACATACACACAATAGTCTTACTGTCTTCCATAATATAGATATAGGGATTTATTTTTACACAGTATAATAATGGCTAGGATTTCATGTGATATTGACCATATACTGTCCTATGACACTATGAACAGTTGAAATGGTAAGTAGTGCTGTAATTGGCATGTGCTATATTAAGCTATGGCTGTACAGTATGGCTACAAAGAGGGTGTGATGTCCCCACTCTGGGCCAGTAATCAAGGAGCCAGAATCCTCTGCACTGACACTGGAGAGGGACATTCACTTGCAACAAAAATGGATGCAGTCATTATTGCGAGATGCAGCTCTCTGCATCAAACATAATTTCCCTTAGGAGAAAACAGGGAACTGTCAGTCAGGGGGCTGGGTCCTCTCTCTCTCTCTGCCTGTAGATTCCCAGTGAGTCTCCTCACTGGCACAGCTGTAGGGTTGGGTCCTTAGCCGAGTGTCCAAGCCAAGTCTTCCAGCACTCTGTCTGTGAAACCAGTGCCTCTTGTCCATACTCCAAGCAGCTGACACACACACACACACACACACACACACACACACCCCTGGGAAACACTGGCACAGATTTACTAGCTATGCCTCCTACTGAACAGACTATAAGGTAGTTACACTTCCACCAGACAGTCCAAAGTCAGCTACTGTAAGGCTGTTGCAAGGGTACCCAATTATGCTGAGTGAAATTAATATTAATACAAATGGTAAAATTGACCAAACAGCAAGGCTTTCAGGAGTGGCCACAATGTCACCAAATAAAAGTACTCTCAAAGGTTAAAATATTCTCTAGAGGACTAGCCACAATGAAAGGTTTAAATATAGTTAATAATAAATAAGAAAAGAACATGAAAATAGAGTTTCAATCACAGGAAATATTAAAAAAATACACAGGTGGACGGGTTCACACAGTTGAAGAAAATACTTAACTAATCTCACTGTATTTTCCTATCTGATCTACAGAATTATTATTTTGTGGTTTCTTAAAAGAGCAAGGCAAGATGAAGTAGGTGAGAGATCCTTCTTTGTCAGGTTACAAAAAGAGTGCTCTGAGTCCAGTCTCATCTAGTTCTAAACATAATGTTTAGTGATAGATTATAGAATGATATCACATACATCTGGTCATCTGACTTCTAGTTCCCATGCTTCCCTCCTTGGCCAGAAGCTGTCAGGATTTAGCATGTATGTGTCAATAATACACACACACACACACACACACACACACACACACACACACACACACACACACACACACACACAGCCTTGCTAAGATCTGCTGCAGCTCCTGGAAGTCATAAAACAATTTCAAACCTCCACTTTCCAGAGTAGGAATTAGTTCACCCCAATGACAATGCGGGAAACTTTGTAGTACAGACATTGGCTGCATTGAGAACTGTAAGATAGTCTTGATGGCTTAAGCCAGATAATTTAATTTCAAACAATTTTCAAAGTTTGAGATTAACCTCTTCTCTTCCAGTATTCTTTGTTAAAACATATACATTTAAACAATTACAATAATACATGTATATTTCTTTTTCTCTCCAGTAAGGCACACTGTTGGTCCATTTTTAACACAAGCAGATTTGCAAATACATGTTTTCAACAAAAGCATCTGTACAAATCAATTTGATGTACAAATGACATACAATTCTTTACAAAATTCCAGCTAGCTGTGCTGGCATATGTTACACATCCACTGCCCTACTTCTCCTGTCATAGCTGCCAATACTTCACATCCTCACAGAGGGTCTTACAATCTGTGATGTGAGCTAATGTATTGATGTCCATTGCCGCCATTTCATTACATGCTCCTTCTATAACACCTGTAGTAATATGCCTGCTGAGAGCTGTTGACATGATATGCTACACTTTTATGCATATTGGTGGTGTATTAGGATACATGTTGTTGTAGTGGAAAAGATCAACCTTCTACACAGTTCACATTCTGCCATCACAGTGACACTTACAGCATGGCACATGTGTGCATGTGTTTACATATCATCATTAAATGCTCTGTTTGAGACATCAGTATAAATTCATATTGATTACATGGTCACATAGGTCTTGCCCCATACACATTTTGTTATGCTGTGATATATACACAACCAATGTATCACATGTTTTGAATCAATTGCAACCTTGTGGAATTAATTATATGTACAGTTGTGTTGCTATGGGTCCCCTTCAGAAGCATGAGTTCTCAGAAACTCGAAATTCATATGGTCGAGACCATATGACTGATTTTCTGAAAACTCAAAGCTTTTGACTGGAGACCACAGTACAGTGAGGATCGGGGAATTTACCCCTTTTCCCACTTTAGTGCAATGTCTGAGTTGGTATATATAATATGCAGGGGGTGTGGGCATACGGGGGGGGATTGACCTCCTTCAAAAATGCGGAAAAAAGGTAGATTTTTATTGTTTTCCAAAGTTCAAGTTTTAGGAAAATCAATCATATGGTTTTGACTGTATGAATTTTGAGTTTCTGAAAACTCAAGCTTCTGAATGGGATCGGTTGCTATACCCAAGAATTATTGAGGTGGTCAGTAGCACCATTGTGTGACTGTTACCATTTGTGTCAAGAAATGTTCTGCATGAGCCACAAACAACTGATCTCTAATGTGTCCCGATATGGCATCAGGCCATTCAGACACAGCTTGCCCATGAAAGACAAATGTGCAATTGATGCAAGTACGTGACACTGATACTGTCTTATGACTGTGTGCATGCTGTATTTGTAGGCCTTTTCACAAATTATGTATTCCAATAAATGTGAAATATTAAGAGGAATACAAAAATCTGTATGTGAATGCCACCAGCCATACCAAACCAGAGAAAATAGATAATCCACTAGCTACAAGAAGAAAAAAAGAAGAAAAAAAAATGTATCCGAGAAAACCAAAGATTGTCCAATGTTGTGTTGTGTCTTTTGGCTTTTCCCGGTTAGGGGTTGCCACAGCAGAACTCCAGTCCGCTAATGATTGGCAGTATATTTTTAAATGCCGAGTTGCCAGCCCTGATGCACAACCTTCAACGAAGGTACGCCCATTCACGCATGTCTCCACACAGAAGACACTCTAGAATTGAACAGGACAACGTCTTACTGTGAGGCGACAACGCTACCACAGCACCACCACCGCAGTATATAAGAAATAAAATATAAATGCAAGACAAACAAATCAAGCATCCACCAAGGCTGATATCTAAATAAAAGTCTTTAATACACAGGATAAGCGCTTTCACACATATTCTGCTTCACAGATCCACATAATAGGACAAAAGCCTTTAAATAATGCAATATATTTAACAAATAGCCAATCCTTATTTAAAACCAATTACTGATGTATATTGCATTTTTTAAGAATTGGCTTTAAAGGCACAGATGCATTAAACTTATCAGCCTGTAATTTAACAATCCATCTGTTTTTTTACACTTTCTAATCTATTGTTAAAATCACCACGCCTTTTATTAAAATACACAAGTTGTAATACAATAAAATCAAAGCTATGGCCAGGAAAATTAGAAATATGCTTGGCTAGGGCATTAAGCATATTTTTATGTCTAATGTCACCTATATTTTGAAGGATACATTCCTTAAGCATTCTAACAGTTTTCCCCACATAAAATTAGGTGCAATGCCTACATCTAGCCAGATGTACCAAACCATGTGATTTACATCAGCAAAAAAGTTTGGGTTAAACATAATGTCATAAATAGGATGCTGAAAGTTAACGTTAGTTGAAATATAACAGGCAAGCCTTGCAGCTCCTACATGGATATGTGCCCTTGGGTACAGAACAATAATGTAGGTTTGAATGTAGTTTTATAGCAAAGCTGTCTCTTAAAAGACAGATTATTTTTAAAAATATAGCTAGGCTTATCGCCCACAATAGATTCAATTTTATCATCTGAAAGTAGTATAAGCCAAAGCTTGTTGACTGTATGACAAACTTGTTACACATTATTACCATAAGTCAAAAAAAGTCTAACATTATTACTAGTCAAATTATTGGCAGAGGATTTCTTGGCCATATTAGAACGATTAAAGAGAGGTATGAAATGTAGCTTTAAAATTGGCACTTGGTGACCAGCAGGCAGCACCTGCATTTTTGAAATGGACAAGTTTATATATGCCACAAATGCATCCTATTCCTGAAACTTTTGTTAAGACTATTGATAGTGAATTGCTTAAAATGGACACATCTAAAGGTAGATTTTACAATTTATCTCATGATGAAGTTTTGACGCTAAATGAGCTAAAAGCCAGTAGTGAGTTAGTCTTTCATCCAGCTGACAAAGGGGGGTCTGTTGTAGTTCTTGACTCTGCTTATTACAACTCTATTATGTCCTCTATGTTGAATGATGCTGCTACTTATGAATGTATAACTAGTAATGATTTAAAAAGGATTGTGAGTAATATTCATGAAAATGTATATGTTTTGTTAATGGAATGTGTTATAGAGAAAAATATTTATGATTTCATGTTAGTTACTGAACCATTAATACCTATTATACATGGCCTTCCTAAGGTCCACAAATCTTTACATAACCTACCCCTTTGCCCAGTTGTTTCAGGTAGAGGTTGGGCCACAGAATTAATTTCTGTTTTCATTGAACACCATTTGAAAAAAACCTTTGGAAAAGGCGAATGCAGTACTTAGGGACACTGAACATTTTCTGGGTGCCTTGGGTGATTTTACAAGGGAACATGGCACTTTGTCTGACTGCAGTCTACTTGTCACTGTGGATATTCAAACTCTTTTCAGTATCATACCCCATGAAATGGGCATTACTTATTTGAAGAATTTTCTTACTACTATTACTGACTATTCTGATGTGTTGATCGAGTGTATTGGTGTTCCAAAGGATTTAGTTTGACAGAATAATGTCTTTTTATTTAATGACACTTTATATAAGCAGAGGGTGGGTGTTGCAATGGGAACTCCCTGCGCTAACAGTTATGCCAACCTTATGTTGGCGGAATGGGAGCATGGGGTAGTCCTCTCTGAACATCTTTTTTTACACAGTTTTTGTATTACAGACTTTTTTTGGACGACATTTTTATTTTATGGATGGGCCTAGAAGCTGACTTGCTGAAGTTTGTTCATTATTTGGAAACATCTAGTGATTGTTTTAGAATTGCCCTGTACTATTCACATACTACTGTGGATTTTTTGGATGCAAGGATCAAGTTATCATTAGTAATTCTGTTTTCAGAAAACGCTGTAGGAAAAGTACATTTTTACAATTTAGTAGTATGCATCCCAGCTATATTTGTAATAATATTGCCAAAAGTTAGTATCTTAGAATGTCTCGTCTACACACCGATGACACTGAATTTTATTAAGCTGTAGACCTTTTAAGTAATGATGTCTTGGCTTGGGGTTGTAAGCAGCATGATTTGAATTTTAATTACAATAAGGTTGTTTCCTTGAGACCCAATAGAGGTTAACATTTCTTTAATCGTTCTAATATGCCCAAGAAATCCTCTGCCAATAATTTGACTAGTAATAATGTTAGACTTTCTTTGACTTATGTTAATAATGTGTAACAAGTTTGTCATACAGTCAACAAGCTTTGGCCTATACTACTTTCAGATGATAAAATTAAATCTATTGTGGGCGATAAGCCTAGCTATATTTTTAAAAATAATGTATCTCTTAAGAGACAGTTTTGCTATAAATTTACATTCAAACGTACATTATGTTCTGAATGCAAGGGCACATATCCATGTAGGAGCTGCAAGGCTTGCTGTTATATTTCAAATAAAGTTAACTTTCAGCATCCTATTTATGATATTATGTTTAACCCAAACTTTTATGCTGATTGTAAATCACATGGTTTGGTATATCTGGCTAGATGTAGGCATTGCACCTCATTTTATGTGGGGAAAACTGTTAGAATGCTTAAGGAACGTATCCTTCAACATATAGGTGACATTAGACATAAATATATGCTTAATGCCCTAGCCAAGCATATTTCTAATTTTCCTGGCCATAGCTTTGATTTTATTGTATTACAACTTGTGTATTTTAATAAAAGGCGTGGTGATTTTAACAATAGATTAGAAAGTGTAGAAACCTGATGGATTGTTAAATTACAGGCTGATAAGCAGCCTGGTCTTAATGCATCTGTGCCTTTAAAACCAGTTCTTAAAAAACGCAATATACATCAGTAATTGGTTTTAAATGATGATTGGCTATTTGTTAAATATATTGTATTATTTAAAGGCTTTTCTTGTTCTGTTGTGTGGATGTGTAAAGCAGAATAGGTGTGAAAGCGCTTATCCTGTGTATTAAAGACTTTCTATTTAGATATCAGCCTTGGTGGATGCCTGATTTGTTCATCTTGCATAATCCACTAGCTGACAGTTTGCCTCACACATCACCCCCCTGTCACCACTGACCATCACCCAAAGTGTACATGCAAACATTACTCAGTTTGTAGCCTAAGGAGGGCAGCTCATCTGTGCACTCTTTAGGGCCAATAACAGAATCAATGGGCCCTGACAACATCACAGGTTGCCTGTAGAGTGACTGAAAACATGGATGTACCAGACACAGTTGTATCCATACTTCAACACAGCCTCCAGAAAGACTATTTTCCCATAGAAAGCTGTACATCAACATCCATCCTTCTGACTGGAGGGGAACATCACCTGATGCATGCATGTATAGCCCCATCCTGTCTCTCCTAATCTGTGAGGTAGATCAACAAGTCATTATGGACCTTCTCTAAAAGGACAAAGGTAATATCCCGACTGTGTACCAAACACGTGTGATTTGTTCAGGCTACATCATGTCTGTTGCATCCATGCAATGTCGTTAAGAAGGTCAAGAAGGGCATGCACGATGACAGCGCTGTCATCCTGCGTAACTTGATCTGGCCAATGCATTCGACACAAATACACACTGAGGTATTACTGAGAAACTGCCATAACTGGCCATAAACACCTGTACCACCAAGTAGGTAGACCACTGGATCACATACGTAACAGATAAATATGTTGGAGTGTGTAAAGTGACCTATATCTCAAGTCCAGTGATCGGGTCTGTACCTCAGGGCTCTGTGACAGGCCCTTTCTTGTTCATTAGTTAATTTTCAGATATCAAGACTGAGTGAACATCCCTTTGTCCAGACAGCTCCCTGGAGGACTGCAGATTGTGGAAATCATTAAATCCAAGTGTGGTATTGGTATAATACAGAGTCAGTATCAACATGCACAAAGGATTGCTGTCGCAACCATGGGGACACAGTAGATGAACAAAAATCATGGGGGATTAGTTATGTTATAAAAGCAAATATACAAGCTAATTGTAATATAGACAGCATGCCCCTAAGAACAGACATGTGGTATGTGACCTGTGTACTCCGTTAGATGGTATGTGGAACGTCCACCAGCATGTGCCCACAGTGATGAGTACTCCTTAGTATGTAACACAACTCCTGAGTATGTGCGGGACGTCCACATCAAAGGACATTAGAGTTCCATAGTTCTCAGCCATCATCACACCGATAACCGAGTACAGTGAACCCTTTTTCATGCACCTCAGTTAGCTCCAACACATCTTATCTGCCATACCCAAGTATTCTTTTTGTTGCATAAACATTAGTGGTTGATGATGCGGAACCCCCATCAAGTTGTTACACAAGATGCATGTGTGATATGTGTTGCTGTGATGCACACATTAAATACGTAGCTGACTGACATTGATGGCATGGGTTACATTTGTGACTGTGTGGATTGTGCCATATATATGCCATGGTCACATGTCGACTATCCAGGATTGCTCTTAATTTCAAATACAGGTTTGACAGTATCCCTTCTAACACCTCCAGCAGATTTTAAATTTTGGGGAAGGTGTGCTTGATTCCCCTCATAGATTGCTGACATATTATGACAGTTGTACAAGTGTGTTCTTGCAGAACCCTCTGTGATCACTCAGAATTACATATGTTATGTCAGAGACATGAGATTAATAGTGGTATTATTCTGATATTGTCCATGACTGTGTGTGCTTCTGTCTACTGTTGTCCATGAGCCTTTCCCTATGTGACCTGCTTGGTTGAGACCTATGCTGACATAACATTTATATTCAGGCAACTTATTTTGCACAGCTTCACAATATGCACCTGACCCCCTTCCTTTGATAGATGTCCTCTCCATTGTTCATGTCAGGATGCTTATATTACAAATAATCCTCTCCAGTGATATGTCCAGTTGTGTGACAGTCACATAATATACAATAGTTGTGTGATGATATGACTATACCCACAGAGGAGGTGTACACAGCAGTACATACACTATCGTGTAGATATGTGTTCAGTATTAATGATACAACTGTCTTGTCTTTGTGGTGTACGTACATTGACATGCCCTCATCTGCTGTACATTACCATGTTTCACCTGTTCTCTTCCCCTGTGTTCATTCCTACAGTTCATCTATGTGTCCCTTTTCAATACACACACACTTCACCTGACTAATTATAATGCAGTCTCTGTACCCCTGCTGGTCATTTCCAAAACATTTATTCAGTATATCTGAAACAGGTTTCCACACTACTTTGCACTGTATACACATTCATGCAATGTGTTGGAACTGTTTGCATTGCCTCATTAAAAAACCCTTGTCATGGTTTTCCACACCATTCTGCAGACCTAGTTTGCCCGTAGGTAAACAGGTGTGCATGTCTTCAGGTGTTCATGTTGCTTTACATGGTTTCCTGGCTGGCAACACCGATACTGGCCACAAAACTGTGCCTGTTTTCATTTAAATGTGGTGCGCAGCGTGTAATTAGCACTGCCGCTCACAGTGCAAACACGTAAACTCTGTGTAGGTTTCACGCTAAGCCTACATGGACTTGATTAAATCTGCAGCGATATGTTTAAAATTTGTGCTCAAAATGACATGTTTTGACAGATATGGTTATTTGGTGAAAGTAATGCCAAAAAAAATATGCCCTGTTTTACCAGCTTTTTAGAGGTACTGCTGTGTTTACAGTTATTGCAAAGTTACCTTCCATTGCAGGTCGGAGTTAGTGGAGAGAGAAAGAATGGCTGCCGGTAAGACTGTGAAGGAGAGGGGATGTGTGGCCAAATATGACCTGCACTAATTTTTTCCAGTGCATGGTACGCATTTGATGCATTGCCAGCATTATTCCCACTCTAAGCAAGGGGGTAAACCTACAGACAGATTCCTTCAGACCAGTGGTATTATTGTCACCTATAGTCATGACAACAATCATGCCATAATAGTCTCGTGTGGATGCACATGGCCTACTCACATAGCAACAGCTATAAGCCTCATTACATTCAGATATCTTGCTGTAGTCCGTGAAGGTAGGCACACTCACTGCTTGGTCTTCACTGGACTTCCCAAAGCCTCTGATTGTGTGACCATGTAGTAATGATGAGGACACTTTTTTTCTTTTTTTATCCAATAGCACTTTATCAAGCAGATGTAGTTACTCACTCCCTGTGCTTCCCAGTCCAGGCAGCACATTGTCTTTTAAGTACCAGCTGAATCCTTAATAGAATCAAAGATGGGATGAAATTACTTGTTATAAAAACACTGGATCCCAGCCTAGAGCTAGGGATTACAGTCATTTCATCACTTAGAAATATATACCACATCTAAAATATAATGTAAATTTGCATAGACGATAGGTTCTTTCAAAGCCTGGATTTCTAATTCTTCCTGGAGAAGTTTGGCTTATTGTATGTCATAGTCTGTATCCTGAATCAGGAGTTCTTTTCTCAGTTTGGTAACAGGGGTTGTTCACTGAATTAGCTTCTGTCAAAATCTTCTGTGTTTCTCTTGCATTCTTTGGCATTTACTCCAGAGAGAAAGGGGGAAATTAACTCTGTATGTTTATTCCTGTCTAGCCCACTATAAATATAGCCTCTTAACCTGTTTCTTATTCACTATTAATCACTCTTGATTGTATAACTGCACCGTTATTTCCTTCACCTCCTTCCTAGTTAGTGGATCCAGCTGCTTCCATTTGGGGGCTGTTGCTTTCCTTCCGGCTTAAAAAAACAAACAAACAAAACAAAACAAAAACAAATCTCCTTGTGTTCTGACTGAGTGTGCTTCTCAGCTGATAAGTATATTTTTGGCACTTTTTAACTGTTCAAAGTTGAATAAAATAACTGAATTTAGTTCAGAATACATTTCGAATAAATTGTATATATTTAAACTGTATTTGCTGTAATACTGCAACACACTCGTGTACTAGGTTGCACTGCACTTGAATTGTTTTTAGTGCTGTTTTAGTTGCTTTCTGGAAAAAAAAATCTAAGCTTGTTTCCTGCCTTTCCTGTAACTAGTCTAGACCAGATACAGATGTGCTATATCCAGGACTGTTGGCAAGCTTCTGAGCCCCCCCAAGCCTGTCTGTGTTGGATGGAAATCTTCTAGCTTAGCAGTGGGAGCGGTAAGCATTAGGTAGACTATCGACCACAAGAGGAGTGGTTTCTGGCCCAGAAATTGTAGTTTATTGGCAGTTTTTCCATCTCTTTTAACTTTCTGGTTTAAAAGCCCACTTTGCGCTTGTTTCCTGCCTTTCCTGTAACTAGTCTCGTCCATATACAGATTTGCTGTAACCAGGACTGTTGGTAAGCTTCTGAGTGGTGCCAAAGTCTGCTCTTCAAATTTTCCCTTAGATCTGCTAGTTCTCTCCTCTCCTGCACTTTTACTAGCTTATTAGTTTATCACTTCACCAGACTTCTTGTAGCAATTATTGTAGCACACAAATGTGCTGCCAGCGCTAAATGTTCTACAAGGAAACAGCTCCAGTATTTATTAATGCCCACCCCCTCCCAGGCATGTCTAAAGGTCAGTTCCCTGTGCTTTCTCCTATTAACCTGGTGAACTTGGGCATCCTGAGGCAATGTTGCAACTGCCTCATGTACACTGACAACCCTCTCCTCTTATCTCCCAACACTCAGACTTGTGAGAGATGCACTTATATATCCAAACTGGAAACCATACACTCTCCAGCCAAGACCGGAATAGCTGGTCAGGAAGTGAAGGTCAACACTTGCACCACACCACATAGAACACACAGCCCTCCAGAACACACACCAGCACTGCCTTCACATAAAAACACAAACCACGCACTCACCTTCGTAGAGGCTCTCAATAAAAATCTACCCAAACAGCAGAGACCTCCAAGGCAGAAACGCACCCGAACACCACAGCACAACACTAATCATGAGACACATAACTCTCCTAAACAGTGTGCCACTCAACCAAAGCCCCTAAGGCAAAACAGCATGCCCAACATACTAGTCATAGGTGACTCGATAGTGAGGCACACTGATGTCCCACTCACTAGGCTGAATAAGGAGAAAGTAACAGTCAGCTGCCTGTCAGACACTAGGATCTGCCACATAACGCATGCACTGAGGTCCCTCAACAACTGGTATAAATATGACTCTGAATGACCTGAGATGTACCTCCCTTGACTACATGAAAAGAGACATGGAGGAGCTCTTGAATTATGTAGTCCAGGCGGGTATGATCCTAGCCCTGAGCAGCATCCTAACATCACCCAGAATGATACCACAGTACAAGCAGAAAATTATTTCAACAATTGGCTAAGTTTCTAGTGTCATTCTAAGGGGATCCAGTATCTGTCTGCCTGGGATGACTTGATTGACGGACCTCGATGCTTTGCCAGAGATAGCCTGCATCTGTCACCCCTGGGATTCCGGATACTGGCTAAGGCTCTTGCCACCCCTATATTGCCTTTTTTAGGTGGTGTTCCAAAGACCAAATTACCACTGTAACAGCTACAAACAAATGCAGTCTGAGAGTCATGCTGCTCAACACTTAATCTCAAAATGCACTCACTCGAAGCACTCCTTAAAATGGAGACCATCGACATTTGTACTGTAACAGAGACCTGGTTCAAGGCAGCAGAAAACACCCCTGCACTACCAGGCTATAACTTATTCCACACCTTTCGGACCCAGAACTTGGACCGAAGCTCCAAAGGTGGTGTTTCCATATTCATAAAGGATGCGCACACCTGCAGATTGGTAGTCCAACATAACACATCTGAGATACTTCAGGCACAGCTAGCAGTGGGTAAGACAGTGATTCAGGTCATAGCCTGCTATAGGTCCCCAACCATGTCCCAAGACTCACACTGCACGTTCCTAAGCACCCTGGAGAATATTGGGGTCCACTCCAACACTCTCATACTGGGCGACTTCAACTAACTCTCCATTAACTTGGAAAACTACTCATGTACCAATGCACTTGCCCAATGCTTTTTAGAATTCATTAATTCCAATGCTCTGGACCAGATCGTTCTCATCCCCACTAGAGGTCGCAACATCCTTGACCTGGTCATTACTGACATGGGTGACCATTGTTCTACACCATTAGTCCACTCCTCCCTGGTCCGACCATAAACAAATCACCTTGGAAATCTACATCCCCCCCACAAAGATAGCCACCATGAAAAACTTCTCCAAAGCTATCTTTGGGCTCCTAAAAAAAGAGGTGGCTAACTTCACAGCACCCATGCAAATGGAGAATAGTTGCATGACCGCCAAATCATACACCAATGCAATGTCCGAACATGTACACAGATGCATGGATCTCACCATACGCAATAGAATCAAGGCGCTCTCCTCCAAAACAAAAAAAGGAAGCCCATCTGGTGGTCCCCTGCTATAAACAAACTCTACAACAGAAGGAGGAAACTGATGTGGAATAAGGCAAAGTCCCAAAGACTGGGAAAAACTCCCTTATCAGCCTCAACAAAAGGTTGAGATCCCTCATCAAATCCTCTAAAGCTAGCTATGAAAACAGAATTGCAGCAGATAGAAAAGACAACCACAAGGCCTTCTATAGTTATGTAAAGAATCTCCATGGCAATACCCAGATTTGCTCTGAGCTACTGCACAGTGGTACCTCCTATACCGAGCCAACAGATATTGCCAATATACTGGCCGACAGATTCAGTGCTAACTTTAGCCCTCCCCCCCAAAGGACCAATCACTGTACCAGTAGATTGCCAGGCACCCAGTGTTACTGCTGCACAGTTTAAAACAGCACTGTCCAAGGCCAAGAATACAGCTTCTATGGGACTTAACAATATACCTGGCTGTGTTCTGCATGAACTACAGAGTGAACTGGCACCTCACCTGTGTGCCCTGTTCAATCACAGCCTCACCTCAGGCTTTGTACCTACCGAATGGCACACTGCTACAGTCATCCCACTCCACAAAGGAGGAGCGACTACCGACCCCGGGAATTATCACCCAATTAGCCTGACGAGTCTGATATGCAAAGCTATGAAATGCATCATCATGGACCTAATAAACAAGGATATAGGGAATCTCCAAACTCTGGATCCTACACAGTTTGGTTTTGTGAAGGGTGAATCATGTCTGCTCAACTTGGTTGACTTCTTTGAGTCAATCACCAGAGCTGTGGATGAAGGCAAGGTGGTTCATACAGCCTACCTTGATCTGGTCAAGGCCTATGATACCATTCCCCACTCAGGAATCATAGAAAAACTCACTAAGCTAGGCATCAACCCCTGTATCACTAGGTGGGTTGCAAACTGCCTCACAGATGGAACCCACCGTGTGAAAGTAGCTGAGTCCAAGTCAGACTGCTAACCAGTCACAAGTGGAGTCCCACAGGGTTTGGTCCTAGGTCCTCTCCTGTTTGGTATGTACTTCTCTGAATTCCAGGCCAACACAAAGGGACTCCGGCTGACAAGGTTCGCAGATGGTTGCAAGTTGGGAGCTATTATTAACTCCCCAAGTGATGTTGACATCCTACAGAAAGGCCTCAATGACACCACCGACTGGTGTCACAACCATGGCCTTAAGCTCAATGCCAAAAAATGTCATCATCCCCCTTGGGAAAAACCCGGTTCCCTTGAATTACCACATTGATGGTAGTCCACTGAACACTGAGGGCGTTATAAGAGATCTTGGAACACAGGTTGACCGCAACCTCTCTCTTGATCACCATGTTGCCACTGTGGTCAGAAAGTCCTTCTATGTGGCACTTCTCATTACTAAGGGTTTTGCATCCAGGAAGAAAGAGGTCATTGTCTCCCGCTACTCTTCCCTCATTAGGCCAATCGAGTACAATGCCCCATTTGGCATGTACCTCACTAGACACCTGCAACAACTGGAGAGGCCGCAAAAGTACCTCACAAAGAGTATCCTAGGCCTTAAACACTTGTCTTATATGGACAGACTCAAAAAACTTCAACTATTCTCTGTCTCGGAGAATGCCAGAGATGCCAAATTTGCCATCTCTTTTCAAATTTGGCATCTCTGGCAGTTCAAATCTCTTTTATTTGCCTGTAATTTTGGGAGACGGCCTTGTTTAATGAGATCACTTCCTTTCGTAAGGCAATCCGTTTTTGTCCCGATGGTATATCATGAATCTCCTGGATTCCCTCCTTCCATGTCAGTACACAGATTCGCTTAAAGTGACTGTGTGGCAGAAAATGTCCTGGGGTTTACCAAAATTGTATTTTAAATCTGACCCATGTAATAAAAGTTATGAATTCTACCAGCTGGTGCCAATACTTAGTAATGGATTTGTTTCCACCCAAGCTAATAACTATTGCCTCTCATGAACAGTTCCAGGGGCTACATGTATTGGGGCTAGCCTCATTCTGCATATGACTAATTACATGTATTTTAAGACCAGTGGATGGGAAATTACAAATTCAGCCCTGGCTTACTGCCTGTGGCCCTTATAGACAGGAGCAGTTTGTAGATGCCCTAAGGTGCAGGCATATACCCAAGTCATTCTAGCCTGGAGGCATTGATAATTGGGAAAATTGGAGCATGAATGGCTAGGCTTAAAAAGGCTCTAGGGCTGTTAGCCTGCAGCTGTAACCTCCTATGATCCACATCCATGTCACTCTTAGTTCACTGCAGGGCCAAGTCAGGGTTCTCTGCTACTGAGCCAGAATATTATGTCTCGACCTGTTCCCTCCTTTTACAATAGGGATCTCCCCACCTTCATCCAGTGCAGTCTGTCTGTTTGATGGTGCCAGCTTTGTATTCATCTCGGTTGTGCCACAAACTTCGAGTCACCATTTCCCCATAGTCTGTACTTTTTACCAAGTCCATGCAACTCTGGGCTTACCATGTCCCCAAAATTAAATTACTTAGCATGTTCTTCATATCTTTAAAAAAATACCTGGGTCACAGGAGAGTGCTTGAAAACAGTATAATGTAAGTGGGAGAATGCACATTTTTCACTACCTGGATTTTCTGATCCAGGTCCAGTTCCAGATTTTCCAAATGTTTGTATCCATCATGTTGCTACATGGTGGAAGTCTGTATAGGATAGATTTACAGAATCTTGCAGGTTGGTGGTCAAATAAATAACCAAATAATTAACTTTGGTTTCTTAAAATAACTGATGAATTAGAATTTATTGCCCAAACATGGGACTTTGAGATATTAATTTTCTATCTAGAGAGTCTGCCAAAGTTTTCCGAAAAACTAAATAGAATAGTGCTCCCCTGGATGTACTGCATAAACCAAAATATCATCTGTGTATAAAGCTGCCTGCTGTTCCCAAATGTCTTAATTATATCACAAGTACATAACTATGTACATAGCAAAATAGGGCTGGGAAGAGAGGCCACCCCTGCCTTATAATATTTGTATGGAAAAGAGTGCAAATAATTCAGCGTTGACATTCAGTGTGACATCGCCCCCCTGGGTTGCTCAGCACATGCACTACTGTCCTAGGCAGCCAAATCTTAGTAATATCCTTAAGAGGTATTTCCAGTTTACTCTAGCAAATACTTTCTCAGCATCACAACTGCTGACCAAAAGCTTTTGGTCAGTCAGGCCTCATAGTGTATTGCCACTCCAATTTTTATCATGTTATCAAATGTTAGTCTTCATTTTAGGAACCCACACTGCTGTTTCACTATATATTGGGGTATGACCACTGCTAACCTATTGGTCAAAATGTTCTCAAGATTTTATAATCCTTTTTAAGGACTGAGCTTGGTCTGTAGGAAATGGTGGAACAAGAGTCCTTACCTAGCTTTAAAATAACCAAGATCACGGCCGTCTGCCAGGAAAAAGGAACTGCTTGTGAGTGTAAAACCTAATTCATAAGATGTAACATGTTATGCTTCATAAGCTCTCTTCCTGCAAGGTATACCTGTAAAGAGATCCCAGCAGAGCCTGCCTTTTTACATCTGCAGAGTCTGCTCAGCAGATTATTTAACTCCTCTATAAGAATCAGACTGGTGAGCGTCTCTGCTTGAGCTGGGGGAATCTGAACCACAGGAATTGTGTCTAAATACTCCTGTGAACTGGGGGAATCTGAACCACAGGAAATGTGTCTAAATACTCCTGTGAACTGGGGGAATCTGAACCACAGGAATTGTGTCTAAATACTCCTGTGAACTGGGGGAATCTGAACCACAGGAACCACAGGAATTGTGTCTAAATACTCCTGTGAACTGGGGGAATCTGAACCACAGGAATTGTGTCTAAATACTCCTGTGAACTGGGGGAATCTGAACCACAGGAAATGTGTCTAAATAGTCCTGTGAACTGGGGGAATCTGAACCACAGGAAATGTGTCTAAATACTCCCGGGAGCTGGGGGAATCTGAACCACAGGAATTGTGTCTAAATACTCCTGTGAGCTGGGGGAATCTGAACCAGAGGAATTGTGTCTAGATACTCCCGTGAGCTGGGGGAATCTGAACCAGAGGAATTGTGTCTAAATACTCCTGTGAACTGGGGGAATCTGAACCACAGGAAATGTGTCTAAATACTCCTGTGAGCTGGGGGAATCTGAACCACAGGAATTGTGTCTAAATACTCCTGTGAACTAGGGGAATCTGAACCACAGGAATTGTGTCTAAATACTCCTGTGAACTGGGGGAAATCTGAACCACATGAATTGTGTCTAAATACTCCTGTGAACTGGGGGAATCTGAACCACAGGAAATGTGTCTAAATACTCCTGTGAGCTGGGGGAATCTGAACCACAGGAAATGTGTCTAAATACTCTTGTGAGCTGGGGGAATCTGAACCAGAGGAATTGTGTCTAGATACTCCCGTGAGCTGGGGGAATCTGAACCAGAGGAATTGTGTCTAGATACTCTTGTGAGCTGGGGGAATCTGAACCAGAGGAATTGTGTCTAGATACATCTATGTTTGTGTAGCTAGAGCTTCCTCTTCCTTTGCAGACAAATATAGATCTCATTAATTTTGAAAAGTGGATAGGATTATCTCTGGGTCAGAGGACAGCTGAATTCCCCTACCTCACGTTAAATATAAATCTTTCTTTTATTCTGCCTTAACCTAATGGCCATACGTTTCTGCACTCTTGCAGAGTTTCTTAAAAATGTTTTGCTATAGACTTGGTCTTGAATTCCCCTTCATTTGTAAACAGGTTCCCTATTTAATTTTTGGCTTCAGAGATATTCCCCTGCAAGCCTTCCATACTTTTCATCTGCCTTGCCTACAGGTACTGTAACCATACTTATGAATTATTTAGCCTGGTCCTCTCTTTAGCTGTTGTCTCTGTCTTGTATACTATTTAAGAGCTTTCCTGCACCTGTATTTTATGCGGTCCTGGACTTTCCCGACTGACCAGAGGAGGAGTTAGCTGCTTCATATGTCTGTCATGAACTCTGTCCACCAGTGATTGAATCCTGATGCTCTCCTTAAGTATTTAGGGAACTGCCAGTGTTTTACTTTTACTCTGTTATTGAGGGCCAGTTGTAACAACTGACCTATGATCAGAACTTATGAATGGGGATTCTGTCTGTTTCTGATCATGTGGGATCTTCCTTGGTAATGTATATTTTTCTGTTCTACAGTATCGGAGATAAACTGATGAATTATGCATAACATTTTTGCCTTGTTTATCGTTATCCTCCCACGTCTTCCAAGTCTGTCATGTCAGTAAGTCTGTCAAGTACTTACCTAAGCTATTTATTCTTAATGCCCTTGTGTCTCTCTGCACATTCTAATAACTTATCACTGAGTTGAAATCCCCTGCGAAGTGTACTAAGCCTTCCTGAAAGGCCGGTATTCTCACACAAGATGCAGAATTTCATGAGATTTGACAATGGAAGGCTGTAATAGGTAGTTAAGGTTACCAATAACCACTTAGGAACAAAAGAAAGTACTTCATTCACCTAAATTCTGTTGAGTACACATCTCCCTATAGGTCCTTTCTGCTTCAGTTACACAGCAATCTTTTTCACTATTTCTAGCATGTCGAAGGGTCAGTTGCTGGCATCCTGTCCTGTTCAGCTGGTGAATCTGGGAATCTTGAGGCAATGTTACAATTGCCTCATGTACACAGACAACCCTCTCCTCCTCCCAACAAATACAAATATATGCGAGAGATGCAACTATATAGCCAAACTGGAGGCTGAGCTCTCTCAATTCAGTACTGGCAAGACCAGTCAGGAGGAGAAGGTAACCACGCACACCACAAACCCAGTCTCACACAGAACTACAACAACAACAAACCAAACACATAAACACACAAAAACGTACTCGGAGGCACTGATTAAAAATCTACCAAAACAACAGAGGCCTCCTAAGCAGACACCCAAGCAACCACCACCTCAAGACATAGCACATGCAACACATAGTTTACAAAGTCAGTGTGCTAAACAGTCACAGCCCTTAAGGCCAAACAACATGCCAGACACACTTGTAATAGGTGACTCCATAGTCAGACACACTGACGTCCCGCTCACCAGACTGAACAAGGAAAAGGTCACAGTAAGCTGCCTGTCGGAAGCTAGAATCCGCCACATAACACAAGCACTCAGGTCACTCCACAGCAAGTACAAATATGACTCAGTCATTGTACATGCCGGTCTGAACAACCTGAGACGTACCTCCCTGGACTACATGAAAAGAGACATAGAGGAGCTCTCTGATAATGTAGCCCAGGCCGGTATGACCCTGACCCTGAGCAGCATCTTACCTTCACCAAGAATGATGCCACAGTACAAAGACAAAATGATCAGTTTTAACAATTGGCTTAATTACTGGTGTCATTCTAAGGGGATCCAATGTCTGTCTGCTTGGGGTGACATGCTTGACAAGCCACGCTGCTTCGCAAGGGATGGCTTGCACCTGTCACCCCAGGGCTTCCGGATATTGGCCAAGGCTCTTGCCACCCCCATAGTGCCTTTTTTAGGCAAGGCTCAAATGACAAACCTACCTCCCTAGAAAACACAAGTGGAAAAAAACTAAGGGTAGTGCTGCTCAATGCCAGAAGTCTAAACCTCAAGATGCATGCCCTCGAAGCCCTCCTCAGTATGGAGAACATCGATGTCTGTGCAGTGACTGAAACCTGGTTCAAGGCTCCTGAGAGCACCCCAGCACTATCAGGTTTTACCTCATATCATGCTTTCCGGCCCCAAAACTTGGACCGGACTACAAAAGGGGGGGGTATCCATTTTCATCAAAGATACCCACACCTCCAGGTTAGTGGCAACGCACGAAGCATCGGAGACTATCCAGGTGCAACTAACCATAGGCAAAACTGCCTTACAGTTTGTAGCATGCTACAGACCACCCTCTCAAACTCGGGAACCCCACACAGCCTTCCTGAAGACACTGGAGAGTATGAATGTCTCTCCAAATACCATCATTTTGGGAGACTTCAACTACCCAAACATAGACTGGGAACATTACTCAAGCCCCAACACCCTAGCCCAAAGGTTCCTAGAATTCATAAACTCAAATGCAATGGAACAACTAGTCACCATTCCCACAAGGGGAGACAATATAGACTATAGTCTAGACCTGATCATCACAAACATGGGGACAAAATGCTCCACACCAGAAGTATATCCCTCTTTGGTAAGATCAGACCATAAATTAATCTCACTGGAAATCCACATCCCACCCCCACCCCCTGCACAAAAGACCACAGTGAAGAACTTCTCAAAAGCAAACTTCACACTTCTTAAGACTGAAGTGGTATCCTTCAAGGCCCCTGGGCCAGTGGAAACCACAACCCACACTGCTGAATCCTTTGCAAATGCCTTCTATGGGCGCCTTCAAGAATGCATGGATCATGCAATCCCAAATAAAACCAAGACCCATTCCCCCAAAGGCTGGACCCCAGCCATAAACAAAGTTTACAACAGGAGGAGGAAGCTACTACATGACAGAGCAAAATCCCTAAAAGGGAAGGCGTCTCTGATCAGTACTAGCAAAAAACTACGAGCACTCATAAAATCATCCAAGGCCAACTTTGAGAGAAAAATTGCAAAAGACACAAAAGACAATCACAAGGCCTTCTTTAGCTATGTTAGAAACCTGGGTGGAAACTCCCAGATATGCTCAGAGTTAGTCCAAAATGACGCAAAATACACTGAACCCACTGACATTGCCAACATTCTGGCAGACAGGTTCAGTGCAAATTCTCTCCCAAAAGGAGAAATAACTATCCCAGCAGAGTGTAGCCTCCCTAACATCTCAGATGCCCATGTGAGACCCCGCCCTCTCTAAAGCTAAAAACACAGCATCAATGGGACCGGATGGTGTCCCGGGCTGTGTGCTACATGAACTCCAAGAGGAACTAAAACCGCACATAAGGCTGCTGTTTAATCTTAGCCTTACTACAGGATACGTACCCAAAGAGTGACGTACGGCAACAGTGGTCCCACTTCACAAAGGCGGTGCCTCTACGGACCCTGGAAATTACCGCCCCATAAGCTTGATGAGCCTGGTCTGCAAAGCTATGGAGAGGATCATTATGGAACTCATAAACAAAGACATAGGGGACCTACAGACATTGGATCCTACTCAGTTTGGCTTTGTCAAGGGCAGATCCTGCCTTTTGAACTTGGTCGACTTTTTTGAAACAGTCACTAAGGCCATTGATGAGGGTAAGGCAGTTCACACAGCCTACCCTCACCTTGCAAAAGCCTTTGACACAATACCCCACTCGGGCATCATAGACAAACTCACCAGCTTAAATGTAAACCCATATGTCACAGGATGGGTTGCAAACTGGCTCAAGGACAGAACCCACAGGGTCAGAGTTGCTGGAGCTATGTCAGACTCTAAGCCAGTCACAAGCGGTGTCCCACAGGGCTCAGTCCTGGGACCCCTCTTGTTCGGCATTTATTTTTCCAAAGTACAGGCAAACATTGGAGGATTGTGGCTGACAAAGTTCGCAGATGACTGCAAACTGGGCGCCATAATTGATACTCCAGTGGACACAAACATCCTTCAGAGAGGCCTCATAGAAACGGATAATTGGTGCCAGAGCCATGGCCTTAAGCTGAACGCCAAAAAATGTATAGTCATACCCTTTGGGAAAAACAAGGTACCGACAAATTACCACATAGGCGGTAATCTATTAAGTACGGAAGAGGTAATCAGGGACCTAGGGACCCAGGTTGACAGTAACCTCTCATTTGACACTCACATTGCCAAAGTGGTTAGGAAGACCTTCTATATTGCCCACCTTATCATGAAGGGTTTCACATCTAGATCAAGAGAGGTCATTGTGCCCCTGTACTCTTCTCTTATCAGGCCAATGATTGAGTACAATGCCCCATTTGGGATGTATCTCACCTGACACCTGCAGCAGTTGGAAAGACCCGAAAAGTTCCTCACCAAGAGGATAAAGGGTCTTAAACATATGTCATATGCTGCCCGACTGAAAAAACAACAGCTCTATTCAGTCGCATACCGCCTACTCAGAGGTGATCTGTGCCTGACGTACAAGGCCATGTCCAATCCTGAATTAATGGACATGCTCCACCTCAGAAAATCCAAATCCATCAGAACCACGAGAACAAGTGACTTAAACCTCAACACAGAAATAAATAGGATGTGCTGGAGGGACAGATTCATAACCCAGAGGCTCCCTACACTCTGGAACAGAATCCCAGTCCATGTTAGGCAGAGTCCCTCACTGACTGTATTCAAGAGAAATCTCGACGAGTGGATGAGAGATCGTAGGTTTACCCCGGGGGTCATCTCTGTGTCACTACTAGACAGAGGCATAGTAAACTAAACCCTAAAAGGGCATAGTATTCTCATCCTAAGGGGTGGTGTAAGCCACATACACTCTGGCTAGGCTTATAAATGCCTTAGGGCAGATAGCCTAGTACGAACCTATGAACCTATAATGAAAAACTGTGTCAACTACTAATTGCACAAAAACATGATTTTAAAACCGTATATAAAATATGATGTCCTTCAAGGATGCATCTGCAGTCCTTACAAATGGGTTGTCCTGTCGTCAGGCAGCCCTTCGGTCGGCCGGATTCCAAAGTCTGGGTCTGGCCTCGGCTGGTGTCGCACTTCACCCGACGTCATCACTGCAGGTCTTCGGGTATAAAGGCATCAGCCGACGCCATTTTCCCCAGTCTTTCTTGCCGCGTGGCGCCCAAAGCAGAAGCTGTTCGCAAGTGCCGGTCAGTCAGATCCAGAGATTACTACTACCGAATACTACTTCGAAGACTTCTAAAAAGCTAAGTACCCCGTTGGGGACTCTTTCTTGCCTCAGCCGATGTCAGAAAAATTGAATAACTGTTTAACTTGTGGGAAACAAATACCTCATAAAGATTTCCACTCTTACTGCTTACCTTGTTTAGGCCCAGACCATGACGTAGCAGCTTGTTTAGCCTGTGCTTCTTTCAACCGACGAACGCTTAGGCGTCGGTCGGAGTTTGCTGAACAGTTTTTCGGCTCAGATTTTGCGTACATAATGCCGTCGGATCCTCCGACTACTCAAATTGTTAAGAAACGCAAAGAAAAGGACCGACACTCGCGGTCCACGGTTTCGGCCGAAACCACGGTTAAGCAAACCGTGAGTGTCTTGGTTTCGGCCGAAACCGAGCAAACGGTTCAATCTTCAGCCGAATCCATGACTACTACCGAGGCCCCTTCTACCCTAGTTGAATCGGCCTCTGAAGTCTTGCCTACTACTGTGGTTTCACAAGAATTATCGGACACCATCCCTTTGGATGTCTCTACCCCAGCACGTGGTGCTGCTAGGCCTCCTGCAGCCATGTCTATAAAGGCCTTTGCCAGGGCTAAAGCAGCCAAAACTTCTAAGTCTGTGCCTGTTAAGCCCCCCTCTCACAGGGCCAGTTCCAGTTCCCAAATGCTTACTCTGGCAGAGGATCTCATCTCTTTAATAAGGGGATCCCAATCTCACCCAGACAGGGCCTCTCAACCTCCAGAAAAGAGACCTAGAGCAGAGCCCCCTGAGCCAGTGTCCTCAGATGACTCTTCTGATGATACAGACAATACAGACCATCCAGAGGCTCCTTTTTCTACTTATGAAGATTCCGATGCTGAAGAATCGATTCCTTCTGCCTCTCCTCCAGAGGAATTTTCCTTTGGGGAAACCTTACATGCCATGAGAGAGCAATTCCAATGGCAGGGACAAGATTTCTCAGATTCAAGAAAAGGCTTAGGACCTTTTTACACTTACCGCAACATAGGCCTTTAGCTATACCTCCAGTTCTTCCTGTTGTGGATGATGCATTTAATGATGCTTGCACTGCTCCTGATACTTTACCTCCAGCCCCTGCTAAGCCCGATAGGTTTTACAGGGTCCCGGACACTCATCACCACTTATACAAGGCTCCCTTTGCAGATCCTGAGACTATCTCCCAGGGGCCTAAGGCAGTAGCTTCGACCTCAGCGAAAAACCCTCTCCCTTCTGAAAGGGAATCCAGGTCCTTAGAGAGATGGGGTAAAAAGGTATACACCTCTGCCACTCTCTCAGCTAGAGCTTTGAACTGTCAATTTCATATGATCCAATACCAAGAGTTTATGCTTGATCAGTTAACTAAGAAACTGTCCTCTGATGATTCCTTAGATAAGAAATACGTTCTAGAAATGGTGAATAACATTCAGCAGGTTAGTAACCATTCCCTAAAATGTGGCTATGATGCACTGGAGGCTTCATTTAGATCAGCCATGACTGGCACAGTTATAAGAAGGCATGCATGGTTGAAAGAACAGGTCTTGCCGGATCATGTTAAAGCAAAGCTATTAGATGCTCCTATGGATAAGGTCAGTCTATTTGGTTCTCCTGCCCAACAGGTAATGAAGAAAATGGAAGAGAAGGCAAAATCTGTACAAACAGTGAAAGATTTCTTACAGGTTCAGCCCCCAAGGTTTAGCAGGAACTGGCCTTCCAAAAATTGGTCCTTTCCAGACTCCTCTAAAACTCAGAGAGGCAGGAATAGGCGTTCAAGAGGCAGAAATCAATCCAGAGGAGGTGCCTACAGGGGACGCCAGTGGCAAGGCAATAACCAACGAGGCACAGATACAACCACTACCACTGCAACAGGACAATCACAGTGACTTGGCTCTGACACCGCCTACCAGGGAACAAATAGCAGCACCCTTAGGCGGAAAGTTAGCCTTATTTTCAAAAAACTGGCACTATATCACAAGAGACAAGTGGATTTTGCAAACTATAGACCAAGGCTACAGGTTTCTTTTCCACACTTTACCAGTAAAAAGAGGAATGCCAAACCTACCACCAAATCAAAAGACAGAAGCTCTAAAACAAATAGCTCAATTAGCAAAGATGAGAGCTGTGGAAAGGGTACCACCTACAGAACAAGGCAAGGGATTTTACTCCAGACTCTTCCTGGTACCAAGAAAAGAGAAAAGTTGGAGGCCTGTTCTCGACCTGTCCGCTTTAAACACATTCATCATTGTTCCAAAATTCAAAATGCTGACCCTACAGCAACTTCTTCCCATGCTGGGCAAGGAGTATTGGCTGGTAACTCTAGATCTCAAGGAGGCATACCTGCACGTCCCCATACGACCAAATTGCAGAAGATACCTCAGATTTCTTGCAGGATCAGAGCATTATCAATTCTCAGCATTGCCCTTTGGCTTATCTACTGCGCCCAGAGTGTTCACGAAATGCCTGCCATCAGTAATCGCTCACTGCAGGATTCAGGGAATCCAAATTTATCCATGCCTGGACGACTGCCTGATACAAGCGGACAACAAAAACAAGCTGACACAAGATTTACAAAGAGTCATTTGCTTACTACAAGCCCTGGGATACACAGTCAATTTAAAAAAGTCAAGACTGATACCATCCCAAACAATAACATTCTTGGGTGCAGAATTGGACACAGTAAAACAGATGGCATTCCTAACTGCAGAAAAACAAGAACAACTTCCTCTTTACTTCTTGGCATTAACAAAGCAGAACAAACTAACAGCAAGGAAAGTACTGCAGGCCTTGGGCTTCATGGCATCCTGCATAATCCTAGTCCCCCATGCCAGACTGCATATGAGAAAGCTACAGTGGTACCGAAATAATTTATGGTCTCAACACAGGCACAGCTTAGAAACCGAAATACCACTAATCCCATGCCTGAAACAAGAGTTCCTATGGTGGGCTCAGGCATGCCAGTCAAACCCAGGTTTGTCCTTCCACAGCATTCAACCAAGCCAAACCATCACAACGGACGCCTCAGACCTTGGTTGGGGGGCCCACATGCTGGACAAGTGCATTCAAGGCTTATGGGCTCCAGATCAGCTGCACCTGCACATAAATCAAAAAGAAATGCTGGCAGTAAAACTAGCAATCCAGAATTTCAGACCATTCCTCAAAGAAGGCCAATTGATGATAAGGACAGACAACACCACAGTCATGTGGTACATCAACAAACAGGGAGGCACTCATTCATACCCTCTATGCCGAATGGCTCTGGACCTATGGAATATGGCTCTGAGTTACAACATTCAGTTACAGGCAATATTTGTACCGGGAAAAGAAAACATCCTAGCAGACATGTTAAGCAGAACTACCTCGGATGCTCACGAATGGATGCTACACCCGGACATCTTCAAGGCCATATCAAAGAAATGGGGAATGCCACAAATAGACCTATTCGCATCCCCACTCAATCACCAGCTCAAAAAATTCTGCACAAGGACATACCACCCACTTGCTTGGAAGGTGGACTCTCTATCCTTCAGTTGGAAAGGCCTGACAGCATATGCATTTCCACCTCTTACTTTGATGCACAAGGTACTACTGAAAATCAAAGAGGAACGTCCAAGGATAATTCTGATAGCTCCAAATTGGCCAAGACAACATTGGTATCCATTACTGAGGAGCATGTCTCGGGGGGGAACGTGGACACTACCCCTGATTCCTTTGATGTTAACTCAGAGCGACTACAACATCCTGCATCCAAGCCTGAAAACTCTGCAACTGACTGCCTGGAACATTACATAAGAGCATCTAACCCAGATTTATCCCAAAGGGTTAAAGACATTATCCTTGAGGCCCGCAGACCTTCAGCAAGAAGGAACTATGCAGGAAAATGGAAAAGATTTCTCATTTGGAGTACTGAAAGAGGGAAAGATGTGTCAAAGGTAGATATTGCCAACATCCTGGAGTATTTGGCAGAGCTTCTCCAGACAGGCCTGTCCTATTCCTCCATCAAGATACATGCATCAGCTATTTCTGCAGAATACAGCTTCGATCCCCCTGTCTTCTCACATCCTCTACTCAGGCAGTTTCTGAGAGGAATTAAGAATGTAAAACCTCCTAGGAAACCACCATTACCAACATGGGACTTGAACTTTGTGCTAGAAAAATTGACACTCCCCCCTTTTGAACCAGCAGCAACAGCAGATCTTCAACACCTATCCTGGAAAACTGCTTTCCTGCTGGCAATTACTTCAACAAGAAGGGTTTCGGAACTACAGGCTTTAATGGCAGTACAACCCTTCCTAATCTTCCATCAAGATAGAGTGTCCATGAGAACTAATCCTACATTTATGCCTAAGGTGGTATCCAGAGTGTCTCTAAACCAGGCAATCCACCTACCTACCTTCTTTCCCAATCCACAGAACAGGGGAAAGACTGCTGCATACCTTGGATGTACATAGACAGTTGCTACTACCTGGACAGAACCAAGGGCAATAGAAAAACTGACCAGCTTCTAGTAGCATATGCAACAGGAAGGGAAGGAAAAGCAATTTCCAAACAGACAATCTCCAAGTGGATAGGAAATTGCATAAGATTCTGTTACTCCTACCATGGAAAGCAAATTCCACAGAACATAAGGCCTCATTCTACAAGGGCTACAGCCACTACCACAGCTTTCTTACGAGGAGTGGCTACCAAGGACATTATAGAGGCTGCTACTTGGACCTCCGTGCATACATTTGCCAAGCATTATAACTTACCTCTATACTCTAGATCCCGAGCAGGGTTTGCCTCTGCTGTTTTGCAAGGGATCCTAACTACACCATAATTTCTTCTTCCTCCTCCCCTAGTTTGGCTATGGTATTTTACCCATTTGTAAGGACTGCAGATGCATCCTTGAAGGACATAGTACAGTTTTGTACCTACCATAAATGTAGATGTCCGAACAGGATAGCATCTGCAGTCAGGATTACCCACCCTCCTTCCCCTCTGTGGTATTCCTAGGGTATTTGCCCACCTAATAGCTAGCTGGGGGGGATTTCTTATGGTGTATTTGTTTGTATATATGTACATACATGCTTATTTATTTGTGTTTGCCTTCAACTTTTTTGGAAACATTGGCATTTATCCAAAAATTTAGCTATCCAAGAGGGCAACTGGCATCTGGGGCAAGAAACACTGAGGAAAATGGCGTCGGCTGATGCCTTTATACCCGAAGACCTGCAGTGATGACGTCGGGTGAAGTGCGACACCAGCCGAGGCCAGACCCAGACTTTGGAATCCGGCCGACCGAAGGGCTGCCTGACGACAGGACAACCCATTTGTAAGGACTGCAGATGCTATCCTGTTCGGACATCTACATTTATGGTAGGTACAAAACTGTACTTTTTTTATAGTCCAATCAACTTCCAAGGTAATGAGTTAAACAGAAATCTCCTGTGTGAGAATTAGCTTTCTTTTAATGGTCTGCTTGGGGCCACCCATATTTAATGTGTTTGTGTGACATACTTTTCGATGTAATCTGTGAACAGAACCAGCCCTACCTTCAGTCGTTCAACAAGGGTGTGTCGTGTGATGCTGCTTTTCGCTGTATACACTTTTGCTTTGGTCACAACCTCAGATAACAGTAATATGCTTTTGCACACAGCTGACATGCTCATTTGGGAGTCTCAGAACTCCTTTCCCTTCATTGTACTTTGGTTTCGATGGACTAGAACTTGTAGTTAATTTGGGTAAGACTACAAGCGTGTTATTTGCCAATCAGAAATGTGTCAGTATGTGAAGGGGGTAAGTTCTGTATCTTTGTTTCAGAAAGAATACAACTTGTGAATGTGCAGGCGTATAAGTACCTAGGGGTTTGGCTTGTCTTCTCTCTCATTTTCAATGCATATTAATAATGCCGGAGTTAAAATTCCAACTTTATTGCAGACTTGTTTCAGGGTTAACAGTCTTCTTTAAGACAGGCAGAGCTCACTGTCAGGAAATGGATTTTACTTCCCACTTTGCTTGGAAATATGATCACAGCATATGTAAATTATGATCACTGCAGAATAAAATGTTCAGTTTGCAGTAGGGGCTGGGAGGCTGAGCATTATCACCTTACTATTACTTATTAATACTTACTAATTAATTAATAATTACATACTTATTAATGGGATAAGTTAGTTCTGAGCACTGTAAGAGAAGAGCACCTTTGTTGTTAGCGCTTTTGTATGCTTTTTACTTTTATACCTACCAATCATCAAGTCTCCCTTATTGGTATTGACTCCATTTATTCCCTTGTTTTGGGTATGTAGAGTTAAGAACCAACTGGAAAGGCACTCATCTAGACAGCAGTAGATGTGGTTTATGCCTTGTCTGGCATCTGAGCAATAAAAATTTCAATCAAGAGTCCTTCCTTCCTGTGTTGTTTAGCCTACATCAACACAGAATTACCTCCATGTATGTGTGCATAATTCTGTCTACATGCTGATGACAGCTGCCATCAGCAGTACAGGATTACTACTCCCCTGCTTTGCCATGGTCTTCTGAGTGATGTGCAAGCTGCTACTTGGGTGGTGCCATTAAACGTACTGAAAGCACCCCTGTCTGTATCTCCAGGATGGGTGAGCCAACATTAGCCACTCACTCCAATCCTCCCATGCATGACTGCACAAGCCAGAACTGCTGCATAAACTCATGTTTTCTCAATGGGCATCATACTTTGTCCTTCCACTCCATGGAATCAGAGCCTTTGCTAGTACAGGGACCCATGGAGCCAAGGCCTTTTGTTACTCCATGGAGCCAGGGCCTTTGTTACTTCCTGGAGCCAGGGCCTTTGTTACTCCCTGGAGCCATGGCCTTTGTTACTCCCTGGAGCCAGGGTCTTTGGTACTCCTTGGGGCCAGGGCCTTTGTTACTCCCAAGAGCCATGGAGCCAGGGCCTTTGTTACTCCCAGGAGCCATGGAGCCAGCGCCTTTGTTACTCCCGGGAGCCATGGAGCCAGGGCCTTTTTTACTCCAAGGAGCCAAAGAGCCAGGGCCTTTATTACTTCCTGGAGCCACGGAGCAAGGGCCTTTTTTTACTCCAGAGAACCAGGGCTTTTGTTACACCAAGGAACCATGGAGCCTGGGCCTTTGTTATTTGCACTTTACTGGGTGCTGTATGTAGACTAGTGCAGGGCTTTGCATCATCTCATTATTATGTGGCACAGATGCATAACTCTAAGGTATACAAGGTATCACATTACTGTTTATCCTACACAAGCAGAGCCTTCTCCATACCTGTTTCTAAGTCTGACACACACTGTCACTTAACAGTTAAACAGTCCACCAGAACCAACAAAGGTTCAACCAAGAAAATAAAATGAAATTCGAACCACAGTGTGCACTGAATGAATACTCAAGAACTGAAACACGAAGATTTATTCAACCAACAACAGACTAAGCATATGCTTTCACCAGCAACCTGGCTTCTTCAGAGTCTGACAGTAAAACACTCCATATAAAAAAAACACTCCACATTTAAAGCAAGAATGCATTCTCCCCACCCATCCAATTAATCAATAAATCAATCAAACAGACAATTTCTTAAGAATACATTTACAACCAAGTATTAGTTTAAAAAAACAATTCATAACATTTAATAAACTTATAATAGTCATACACTACATAAGTATACATATAAAAATGTAATATAAAATTGCAGTTCCTCTAAATAACACTACTTAAGTATTTTAACTGAGGCTTTATGGTGACACATTCATTTAGCCCAGGGCGCCTGGTAGCATTGAGCCTAAGCTTAACCTGCATGGTCTGCATTCTCCAAAACTAGTTCTAAACTCTGAAAGTCTCTGTCAGTTACCTGCACTATCCGCCTTCTCCATAACCGTTCCTAAGGTCTAACATTCTCTGTCAGTTACCTGCACTCTCTGGCTTCTCCGTAACTTTTCCTAAGGTCTGAAAATTCTTTGCTAGTTACCTGCACTATCTGCATTCTCCATAACTAGTGCTAGGGTATGAAATTATCTGTCAGTTACCTGCACTGTCTACCTTCCCCACAACTGGTGCTAAGGTCTGGAATCCCCCAGCAAATTCACTAAAATATGTAACTATACTATTTACCTTCTCCTTAACTGGTGGTAAGGTCTGTCATGCCCTGCCAACTTCACTAAAGCCAGTTAATTACACTGTCCGCCCTCTCCAGATAGGTTAATACACTGCTGCATCAAAGCAGCTGAATGCAGCTGCACTGGAAAAGTAATGTAATGCGTAATGAACACTATCTTACTTGACTAGTTATGTTGCGCCTTTTCTGTACTTTTTTTAGGCAACACAGTGGTGCAGCGATTAACACTGCTGCCCTACATCACACACTTCTCTAGTTCAGGTCCTGGCTGGGGTGTTGCATTCATTGTGAAGTCTGCTGTCCTGCCTGTTTCTATGGGGGTTTTGCTAGGTGCTCAGGTTTCCTGCCACCTCAGATAAGTGTGTTGTAGTTGAATTGTTGTGCCTTTAGATTGCGCATGAATATGCATGTTGTGTGTACTAGTGTGCAGTTTGTGATGGCCTGGCACCCTGTCCAGGATAAGTGTCTCTGCCTTGTACACAGTCAGTCCTTTGATAGATTGCAGCTCCCCATTGTGACCATGACCTGGATTGTGAGTAGTCCGATAACAAATGTATGTTTCTTATGCTGATCTTTGATAAGCTGGTCTAATACTGTTATTCTTGGCTGTATTGTCTTACATCATATAAATACATTTATTTTTTCTTTATTGTAATGGTATCAAAACTAAAATGGACACTAGTGTTTCAGTTCACTTAGCTAAAGAAGTAAATATAATAAAAATTGTTTAATTTCGGAGTAGTCAAAATAACTGAATTTTGTCAGCCAGTTTCACAGAAAGACTGGTTCCTCAAATGGGGTAATTTCAGAGACTGATATTTCCTTACTCCTAGGTGAAGTGACCATGGAGTCGATTATAATTGCATAAAGGGTGTTGGGGCCATCACCACCACAACACGGGGGGAGCTTTACCCCATGAAAACTACTGCATTTTCAAAATTCCATTCTGCTTTGTATTTTATTTTCAGAATTCAGCAGACTGACTTCTAATAATTGGATTTCCATTTGATAAACTGGCTTTCATACATTAGGCAGTGATCATTTAATTAAACCTGTCATCTATCTCAAGACAGTATAGTGTTATCTCTCCAAAACAGTAGTTGAGATGAAGGAATTAAGTTGTAAAAATTGATTGAGTGCACTCTCTCTGTTTTCAGGTTCTTGTAGTTATTTTAGGAGGGAGAAGGGTCACATTTATTCCTTTATACATTGCCCCATCCTGTATTTTTGCATTTGTATGTCAAATGTGCAGAAAGCAGAAGATACTGCAATCTATGACCTCAGTTAGATATTAATATCAGGATTCAGGAAGAAACCTGACTGGGCTATGAGACCCTGGAACAAAATGTCCTTATACGTATTTCAACATGCGAGCCTAAATGGATTGAAAAAAATTAAGCGAGTTGCATAATACGTCAAAAAAATACAAATTGTGCCTGGAATCTTTATTAGTTTTTCATAGCCTTTGATGCCTCAATATAAACATATAATGTCATTACTTTAATGGTGTGCAGCAGTCTATGCATATATTTTAGGAATTCATTAGGAGGTTCCTGCAGTGCACTACTTTAAAATGGTACACAAGGTTACCTTTCATCAATGATAATTGTCAGGCGTGGAGGTTATAAACAAAAACTACAGTCCACTGTTGTGTATGACTTTTTCACATACATATAATGGTATAAAAAGAAGAGATTTCAGTTAGCAAAACCACCATAAATAAGGCGAGAATGAATGCAGACTATAAAAAAATTTTTGCCACATCTTTTTAGACCATGTCAGAGTCTAAGTTGTAATTCTTGTCACAGGCAAAAACAGCTTAAAACTGTTGTAGTGAAATTTAGTAGACTTTCAAGTGAGAGGAAAGTCAGGTTACCAAGGGGCATTGGATGGATGTTGCGACAAATGGATAAAATGGCAGAGAATGGACAATGACCTCCAAAATGTAATGTTCCAGAATCGTGACGGAGCCATTTGGAAGAAAGCTTAGCTGACATTAGCAGTCTTGCAGAAGGTTCCTTTCTAAAACAGGATAATGTGACCCCAGGGACTACAAGTGAACGCTAGTGAGTAAATGCAGCAGTTACTTAATACTGGAGTGCAGTGCCTTCAGAAAATTGTTTTCTTTTGAAACCGCAGGGATCCAGTGTCTGATTTCTTAATGTACCTGTAAAAAGTAAGAGTAGTGTTAAATCCCACCAGATAGCTGGTAAAATCAGTCATATAGTTGCTGGATGAGGAAAGGTAGAGAAAATGGGCCTTAAAATATTTCACCTTATCACACTGCAGTCATTGAGGTCCAGTCTTTCAGTTTTATCACCAGCAGGCCAGATTTTACTTTGTATTTCTGGCCTTGGTGGCACTTATAAGGCAGGAGAAAGAAAGAAAGGATGAAGGGCTGGATAGGGGGTAATGCCAAGATACTAACAGTAACAATACAATAAAATTATATATGTAATTTTATGTTTACTTTATAAGCCTAAGCTGATCCTTTTCACCCACAAACTGAATTAAAGGCAAGAAAATGTGGCAAAATCATAGTAGCAAAATCTAAAATAATACAGAGATATAACATAAACGAGGTAAATGTAAACCTTCATTGTCTAATAGCCTGTAAGTAGTTGACTAGGAAGATGGCCACACACACACAGTGAACATGCAGAAATTGAATGAGAATATATGAATTTCAATAATCTTTCATGTGACTTTGCACTTGTTCACAAAGCTTCGGTTGTTGCTTTGCTACTGAATCGATGGTATGTTAAAGTATTGTTAACCCCAGTTAACACATTAGTGTTATGTAGTTAATAGCTATCACCAGCACCAGGAAGTGACATTGACATCTACATAGCCTAATGTCCGGAGTATAAATAGTAAAATTTTAAACAAAAGGAGGAAAACACCTGAGTGACACTACAGCCTTGTGGGAAAAGACATTATATTTCATAATAGGCAAATGAAATACTTGACACACCAGTTTGTCAGCAGCGCCCCTAACCTTGTGTGTATCAAACAGGCAGGAGAGCAGCATCTGCTGAACACAGCGTAGAAGGGCTATGAAGGAGATCCTGGACAAAACACCTTCCGTGTGTTCAGTTCCCATATAGTAATATTATGTAGGCTTTGTGGCAGAAGGGGACAGAATCTGCCTGTGTCATGCGTGTAGACAAAATGTCAGTGGTACGTCAGTCCTTAAGAACATAGTGAGTTTAGAGCTGAATAATTTTAGGTTCTGGGAGGTACCACTCTGTGTGTGTTCATATTGTCCTAATTGACACAAAGCTTGCTAAGTGTCATCACATAGAGTTGAAGACTCCCTAAGCTCTGGAAGAAGTTTATCCCTTATATATGGAGCCATTATGGGAAATATATGGTCACCTGATATATGACCAGAATCTGTGAAAGTAATAGCTTTATCAGCAGCTGACTTGTTTAACCTCAGTAAAATAAAGGATAATTTCTTCCTCTTTTTGTTGACTTTTAAATTTGCTTCAAGCAGTTAATAAACATCATAAACCTAATAAAACAAGCATCCTGTTTTGTTAGTGCACAGGCACTGTGACATCCAGTTTAAAATAGCAAGGTAATATATAATTTGATAGATACAGAACCATATAAGACTTGTCACTGAGTGTACTGTTTTGTCACTGTTTTCCAGCTGGCTTCTGTGCCAAAACACTTTAAAAGCCATATCATTATCTGATGGCATTTTATCCATGTTGTTTTGTAAGCTTGATGTTACATAATAGTGTTGTGAAATCCTGTGTTTAGCAACAATTTTTCCGGATTTCTGGTGTGTGCCATTTGACATGGTTCATGGAATATAGTGGGAGTGTTTTCTACAGCTGTAGCTTTTATTATTAGTTTTATTTCTCCACTGTAACCTTTCCTCTCCCCTTTTCCCCCCCCGTGAATGAAGGGCTGTCAGAAAGCATTTTTGCTGACTCTGAAGGAGCGCTACACTAAGAAGTGGGGGGAGTTAATTTTATTTTAATTATTACTTTGCCTCTTTAGATTAACTTGGCTGTTACAGCTGTTAGATTTTAATGCCTTTAATTTATTTTTCCATGCCGGTTCTGTTTTCCTTGACAGATATTTACTGGGAACAAAAGGCTAAATTATTCTCCTGCTGTTCTGTGCTTCCTAGCTCTCATTGTCCTTTGAAAAGAAGTGTCAGACATTGCTTCTGTTATTTATGGCTCATCTTTTACTCTCAGTTTTCAATTTTCCACCTTGTATTCTGAGGAGACAAGGATTGCAGTGTGCATTGCCGTGTTAGCCTTAAGTCCATCATGCTTAGCGCTCAAGGGAGCCATAGAAATGCAGGCTTCCATGACACAGAAATGCGGTTGCAAGAGGGCAACTTCCTGTCTTCCTTGACCATTTAAAAATGACTCTTATAAACAAGGTAACATTAGGTGGCTTCATGATTCAGTGCTTATTTCAGCATGTATCCCAAATGCAGCTGTGTTTTAAGACTGCATGAAACTTGAACAGTGCAAATGTACATTTTATTAAAGATTTCTCAGGGGAGCACTGCACTTAGGAAAGGACATAATGTATCTTAATTTTATCTGTCAACCATCATGAAGTGTTAATAGGACTCAGTTATGTTATTTGCTCTTTTCTTATAAATTTAATCTAGAGTGGTAATTGAAATTCTTCTGCTGGACTTAGATGTGCAGCGTATTCAAAATAATTATATACTTTAAAAATCATTTGAGTATTGATTGTTTTAAGACTGGCGTGTAGAGCTGTATGTGAAGTTAAGAGATTTGTGCACAGTGTTAAAAGTAGCATACAGCCAATATAAATTGACATCTGATTGAATGTATTTATTCCTTAACCGAGTAACCACAATAAGTACAGGATCCTCTTTACAGGTTGACCCCCAGAGTACTAATCGGTTAACTGTGTTGTCACACAGCTTGCAAGTGGAGATTAAGAGAATCGAACCTGAGACTACATGGTGATGTGCATGAGTGGCTTGTACCTTTAAATTTGTGTTCTACTTTAGTCTGGGGATAGTTTTAACAGTACAGAGCCATCTCATGCCACTTTCTTGTATTTGGTGTAGTGAATCCATGCTGCCAGCCTTCCCTTCTCATTAAGCTAAGACATCTAGTTGCATGATTTTTCCTCATCAGTCTTTCCTGCATTTTACATCAGGCTTCTGCTCTGTAGGGGTTCAGGTAGTGCAGGACCTGTAAAGAAAGCAATGCTGGATCCATTATGTAGAATGTAGCACCACCAAAGTTATCCTGGAGTGTAACATTTCCAACTTTGCTAATAAGCTGCATCATTCCCCAGGCATCCAGTTTTCATGGATTCCTGCCATCAAACCATCACACTTTGAGAATGACGGTGTAATGTTTTCTTGTGCATGTTTTGTTTCATGGTTGCCATGTTTTAGTATCGGAGGATAGGTCAAATAACCCTTCTTATTATTGACCTTGTCTTTAACAGAGCACTATTCACAGAAGGACGCTATGACAACAGAGACTTCCTTACCATCCAGGCACTTAAAACACTTGTCAGTGCTTTATTAGTCTAAACCCAGCAGACTGTTAGGCTACTTTATTTGTCTTTTTTTACAGGGGAAGTCTGACTGGGTAATACCCATTTTCAGCAGAGGCCTGAAACTCACCACTCCTTACAATTGCATAACCTTTAATCTGTAGTTTTCATCTCATGTGCCTTCAAACTTTCGAACGTAGCAAATAAAACACACTGTTTCCCACACACACAAAACATACACAATTTTCCTTCCATCTGCTTGCTTGCCTATCCCATATGTAATACTAATTCTGGGGAGACAAGTTCCCAGAGGGCTTCCATTACAATTGTGTGTTCCACATTCCTGTTAGTCCGTAAAGATGACCCTGAGAATCCCAGCTCTCATCAAAGACCAGTGCCTTCTTACATGTATTGATTTTCTGTTTTGCAAAGTCCACACTTGTCTTTTGCACCACATTTGACCCCCTCCCCCCACAAACAAACACAATTCTTACATGGTCTCTTCACACATTTGCAGACCTGTTTCCTAACACACACACGCACACACACACACACACACACACACACACACATATACACACACACACACACACACACACACACACACACACACACACATATATACACACACACACGCACACACACACACACACACACACACACACACACACACACATATACACACACACACACACACACACACACACACACACACACACACACACATACACACACACACACACACACACACACACACACACACACACACACACACATACACATATATATACACACACACTTGAAGTTCCTTTCCATTATTTTTTTCAGGCTGCAAACTCTTTGGATCTCATCACAGACTGAATTAAATGCTGTAGTTCGTTTCAGTTTGTACATGGTTCAGTACTTTTCAGTGGTTCTTTTGATTTACTACATTAACTTGGTCGAATATTAATATTTTTTCACAGATGTACAGCATTTCTTCCTGGAGCACAAACTTGTGACATGTTAAAATGGCAGTGCATGGTTCTCTCCGTATGGGCAGGTTTGCAATCAGTGTGAAATTACTTGTCATACATGAGCTGAACATTTCATTTCTTTTGTTTAAAAGTAACGAACATCGGAACAGTATGGCTGAAAATTCAGTGTGAACCCATTAAACATAAGAGCCAGAGTTTCATTATTTGAATGCATTTTCATAAAGTAGGAAGCGTTCTGACATTTGGTCACTAGAATTATAACTATTTAGAGGACCTTTATCAGGCTGTATTTAGGATCATTTGGCCTCCTCGCTTTGTCTAACTGCCTATAGATAAGGCCGCCATCATAGAACACTGTCAGCCTATATTTTCTGCTTTTCACTAGAGCTGTGATTCATCTGTTCCATGCTTATATCCCTGTTTTTGACTACACCAAATCTTAGGAAGATTTGTTCACATGTCTGCTGTTCTCTTTCTGTTTACTGGTGAGTTGTTCCCATTTAGTCCTTAAACTATGCCTTTTGTTTTTCACATCCATTTTTTAAAAACATGCCACCATCCTGAAGTTCAGTGATACTATTGAGTTACTGGCCTGGTTTTCTAGTAATAAAGAGGGTTAAGCCTCAGGACTAACGGTCTGTATCCTGTGAACCTTGGTCTCTGTTTACACAGTATTTATTTTATTTTTATTTATTTGATATTTGTTGACCAGGTTGGTCCAGCTGGGGTAGAGCCCTTTTTCAGGGGAGACCCGGGGAGAAAAGCTCCACAGTAATTACATACAATTGAGTTGATTTAGTAGTTAGTTAATACAAGAACACACACAGAATATCTATTAACAGGGCATTACAGCATGTGTAGGTACAGTGCAAAGTACAAGAAAAACAGTTACAAATTATAAGTGTGTAAGGGTTTCAAAGCTTAGTCTTTTGCCAGTTGACAAGTCATATACCAGAAAAAGAATAAACTGGCAGAGAAAGAAGAGGTTAAGTAGCAACAAGATTTTTATAAGAGTATAGGTCAGAGGCAGTGAGGTAGGAAAGATAGTTTGCAGTGTTGATGAGTGATTAGGAAAAGGTAGAGTTGCATTGATATAGAAGAAAGGGGAGAGATAGAACAGCTAAAAGAGATAGGTCAGTTGGGGGGGGGGGTAGCACTGAGTTTATTTTTGCTTAAGTGATTTTTTTTGCTGCCTTTCTGAATTGGGGTTTGGGTCTAATGTGTCACATGTCTAGTGGTAGTTTATTCCAGTTCTCAGCAAGCTGATATCAATAAAGTTTTTTTTCCTAAGTTGATCTTGGGTTTGTGAATGGACAGGAGAAGTTGATCAGAGCTCCACAGTGTTCTTGTAGGGGTGTAGTGGGAGATGATGGATGTGATGCTGGGGCAAAAAGTACGCTGGAGCTGAGAGAGGATGAGGTTATGGGGAATATCTCACACTTCATCTGATAAACAGTAATGTTTTATAAACCTGACAAAGGCACATATTAAGTTAGGAAAAGTAAGAACAGATGTAGATATTTTTAGATTGTACATGTAGCCATCGAGAAAACTGTACCGGATTACTTACAGAGAGCTTCTACATAAAACATTATCAAATAATGGACTTCTTCAGTGCCAAGCAATCTTTGTCTCTTCAAAGGCCAAATAACAATTTAGTAATTTAGTTTAGTATTAAGTAAGTCTGAAATGCATATAAATTAAAACGATACTTAGATAGGTTGGCCACTTTTTTCACAAAAGAAAACAAGAGTTATAAGAACAGCTATGAAAATATTCTTTGTACAAGTACAGTGATTAATGCATAGCCCACATGCCTACTTCACACTGATTGTGCTTTGTATATTTGCATTTGCTTGCATTAACCAAAGAGAATACCACATTGAGTGCACATGAATTTGCGCAGTAGAGTACACACAAATGCCAAGAACATATATCAACATTAAGTGTTATTTTATGCATACTGTACTACTTACACTATGGTACTCCTGTTTCTGGTTATGTAGTAACAGAAACATTAGAAGTATGATTAGGATTGTATAAATGTGTTATATATGAATGGATTCAACTCTTAGTTAATTACCGTTGGCATAAGCACCAGTTTTCGTTATTGTGGTGGTACTAATTCTATATTCCTGTGTATATACCACATTCAGCTGGTGTCTATTCATTAATGTCAGTGTTGCAGCCAGCAGCACATGGCAGAGTCTATCACTTGCCACGTAGATTCATTGCACACTGCAGAGTCTATCACTCGCCATGTAGATTCATTGCACACTGCAGAGTCTATCACTCACCACGTAGATTCATTGCACACTGCAGAGTCTGTCACTCGTCACATATATTCATTGCACACTGCAGAGTCTATCACTCGCCACGTAGATTCATTGCACACTGCAGAGTCTATCACTCACCACGTAGATTCATTGCACACTGCAGAGTCTATCACTCGCCACGTAGATTCATTGCACACTGCAGAGTCTATGAATCGCCACGTAGATTCATTGTACACTGCAGAGTTTATCACTTGCCGCGTAGATTCATTGAACACTACAGAGTCTATCACTCGCCACATAGATTCATTGCACACTGCAGAGTCTATCACTCGCCACATAGATTCATTTTCCAATACTTACACTGGCTAGAAGAGTGGAATAGAGCAAGTAGTAAGCTGCAGAGCAAGGCCACTCACTGCTGCTAGTGAGGTGCCTAACATCGATCTTGCTTTACCCGATGCAACAGATAGCACAAACTGGCGCATAGTAACTAGGCTGTGCCACCGGCACAGTGATAATAACCAAACAGCACTTTGCAAGCAACTGCTGGCTGGTGTCAATGAACTGGATACTTACTGCATCCATTAAAGTGGAGAAGTGAGTATAGGACAGTAAGAAACAGGAGTTTAGAGCAAGCAAGAACACACAAAGAAGGGAAGCAGAAAGGAAAACATTTCTGTGGATAGGTGCCTCATTTTTGTTATACAAGCAGTGAAAAAGGAAAATAGGACGAGTGGCAGGCAAGTGGAGAGGAAAGGTGGTAAAGTGTAATCTGCAGGGGCACACAGTGTAATCTGCAGGGGCACAGAAACTCCAAACACCACAGACAAACAAGAGTGGATGTGCACATTCTATAAGAGATGAGACAGGTTGGAAAGAGACAGTGGAGAGATGGTGATGGGGAAAGTAGATAATACACAAATAGTTATTGTGACCCAATAAGATAAGGTAAGCTGTAAAAGTAAGGTAAAAGTATGACTGATCGAGTCATTTAACAAAGCAAAACATATTCAGCTCATAATGTGTAGTGCATCGTAACTGGTTAAACACTTGGGTGATTATGCCATGACCCCCTGCCACCTTCCTCCAGAAAGTCCACATTGATACACCTTCATATGCCTTCCTGTGCAAAGTATGTTCCATGCATTGTGTTTTTGTGTGAACCCCATCCTCACTATGGCTTTGGGAGATAACAGTCATTAATGGTCCTATTCATTTAGCCTTTGTTGACCAGGTCTGTGTCTTACTGTGTGTCTGTATGGTAAGATTACTGTAGTGTGTGTGTCTGTGTGTGTGTGTGTGTGTGTGTGTGTGTGTGTGTGTGTGTGTGTGTGTGTGTGTGTGTGTGTGTGTGTGTTGTTTGCCTAGGATGGCATTCCTCTTTCTAGTTTTGTTTTAAGATTTTCCTTTCCTCAAGTACATTTCGTTTAGGGGTCTTTCACAAATATGTCACTATGCATCTCTTTCATTGTGAACTTAAGTTGCCATACTTTATACCATCATCCCTGGTTTATGAAGGTGTGCCTAATCCTTCTACCCTGTTGCCATTATCAGCTCTTTTGAAATTCAAGCTATATTTTACAAAGAAATTACATTTTCATAGGATCATAGGAAGTTACTAGACTAATGGCCCTAGGGCTCTTACAAGCCTAGCCAAGTTCTTGCCCTTATTTCCACAATCAGCACCTATTGCCCTTGTTCAAGAGGAATACAGGTGGAACCCCAGGGTGAATTTATGGCCACCCATCCAATCGTCCAGATTATGTTTGAAGAGGCCAGTGAGGTGCTCTGTTTCACATGAAGTGGAAGTCTGTTCCAAAGGTGTGGTAACCTCTTGGAGACAAATCTATCCATCCAGCAGGTTTTATTAATGTCACATACCATGTTAAGGCCTTTCAAGCAAGTAACCCGTGTACCATTTGACTTAAAGATATGCAGCATTTCAAATAAAGCAGGGTCAGAGATTGCCTTATGTGCAAGGCAGAGATCACCTCTGAGTAGTCTGTATTAAACAGAATAAAGTGACAGTGATTTCAGATGACCCTCATAGGACAGCTACTGAAGATCTGGAATGTTCCTTGTGAGTAACCTTTGTGGTCTTTCCAATTGCTGAAGGTGCTTAGAATGGTATATACCAAAAGGGGCGTTGTACTCCGTTATTGGCCTGATGAAGGAAGAGTACAGGGAGGTGATAACTTTTTTTTCTGGAAGCAATGCCTTTACTTATGAGATGAGCAATATAGAATGTCCTTACCACTGTGGAGACATGGTGATCAAAGGTATAGATCAGAGCGTGTGTATATACCTTTAAGAAGCATTTTCAGATCTAAACACATCCATATAAATAGTGAGCACATGCAAGCAGTAGTGCTATTTTGAGAGAACAGGCCAGAGTGTTAACATGTACGAGTGTGGTAGTCAGTTTATAAGTTTATTTAAGTTTAAGTTACAAAGCCTCATTCCTGATGTGTTTCTGGTAATAAAGCTGCTAGAACTAAACCCATGAATGTTCATCTGTTTTATCCTGACCAGACAAGCGATATGGTGTCAGAATCGGCATTAAGAGTGCAACTTCAAGCCATGAGGTATAGAGTTGAAGATGAAGACAGATTAAGCTAGTTGAGTGAAAGGGAGCTCAAACAAACAAGAAAGGGCCAGAAATGAGCTAAAGGTAATGTAAACTGCACAAATTATTTATTTGGCAAAGAAAATGAAACGGCGCATTTATAAGGCACAAAACACATTCTTAATCAAACGAGTTGCACAAAACGTATTAAGCAAACAAAGGGCACAAACTGCATTATTAATTAAATGAAATGTTTGAAACCATGATATTTGATAAAACTAGCAGAGATATTCATATGGGGCTCTGGATTAACTTTGGTTTGCATAACGAGCATGTTTCAAGTAAAACGGGAATAAGAAAAGTATAAGGAGCATGATAAGCGATTAAAAGGGTATAGCGAATGCAATAAAAGGGCAAATTAAGCTTAAAGAGCAAGGCGACTGCATGTCTTTTAGTAAAAGACTGTTTGGGCACAAACTACTATTTCGCATTGACCAAAGTCATTCAAAGCATAACTAGAGTTGCTCGAAGTATCTCAGTGTGCGCAAAGTGTTGGCAGAGTGTGTGTTTTATTACAGTGCAATTATTTCAAAGAATGTGCTGTGTGCAAAGTACAGTTATATAGCAAAGTGCAGTCAAAGTACAGTGATTTCAAAGATGTTCTTCGTGTTTCACTGTTGCAGTCATAACTGTGGGGTGATCCTGCCGGCAGGCAGCCCGAGGTCGGCCAGAATCACAAAGTCTGGGTCCGGCGTCGGCTGCAGAAGCTAGTACCCTGACGTCAGTACGCTCTGGTACATAGCCCTCAGCCGACGCTATCTTCTCCAGTCTTTCTTGCCGTGCGGTGGAAAGCAGTTCGCAAGTCGGTTGGCGATTTTCGATCTACGTATTTGATTGCTGTGGGTCCAAAGTTCTTACTTCTCTTCTCAAAGCTAAGTACCCCGTTGGGGAATCTTTTTCTTGTTCCTCCGATGTCAGAAAAAGTTAATAATTGTATAGCGTGTGGAAAACAGATACCTCATAAAGATTTCCACTCTTACTGTCTACCTTGCTTAGGCCCTGACCACGACGTTTCTTGTTGTCGGTTCTGTGCCAGGTTCAATTCTCGCACCATTAAGCGTCGGTACGACTGGGCTTTAAATTACTTTGGCAGACGCTTCAATTATAAAATGTCGTCGGATTCTACCGGAATTCAAAAGAAGAGCAAAGACAAGGACAGGCCTCCGAGGTCCAAACAGGATTCGTCGCAGCTGGAGTCAGCGTCCAGTTCGGCTGTCATCAGTGAGGCGCTTTTGCAGCCCCTGTCGTCCGCCACTTCTGAACCGATGGCCGATACGGACTCCCATGGGGAGCCATCAAGGCCTATTGTTTTATCTGCTGCAGGACCTTCGGATGTCGCTCCCTTAGATGGGTCTGGAACCGCTGTGCAGGTACCGGCTTCTGAGGGGGTATTCAGGCCTACTCACATCACCATTTCAAAGGCAAAGGCAAAGTCCAAGACTCCAGTTAAACCTAAAGTTTCTGCTCCAGCTACTTCTGAAGCTACTCCCAAGACACAGAAGCAATTGCTAAGGATGGCTGAGGATTTGCTTACAATGATTAGGGGTTCTCATCCCCCTCCAGAGAAAAGGCCTCGACAGGATGTTCCTTTGGATTCCTCTGACCAGGCTTCTGTATCTTATGTTTCTTCCTCTGATCAGGAATATTCTTTTCCTCCTTATGAGGATTCGGATGCAGAGGATTCCCTGCCCTCTGCTTCTCCGCCTGAGGATTTCTCTTTTGGGGAGACCTTACATGAGATGAGGGAACATTTTCATTGGGAAGGTCAGGATTATTCTGCTTCCAAGAAGAGGCTTAGGGAATTCCTTCTTCTTCCTCAACACAGACCTTTAGCTATTCCTCCTGTTCTTGATATTGTGGATGATGCCTTTTCTGAGGCTAATTTGAATCCTGATTCCATGCCCCCTGCTCCTTCTAAGCCTGATAGATTTTACCTGGTCCCTGATTCTCATTTATTCTTATTCAAGAACCCTTCTGCGGATCCTGAAACTATTTCTCAGGGTTCTAAGGCTGCTAAGGTTGCTTCTTCCAAAAATCCTATTCCCTCCGAGAAGGATTCTCGTGCCTTAGACAGGTGGGGTAAAAAGGTATATACTTCTGCTACCCTTGCTATTAGGGCTTTAAATTGCCAGTTTCATATGTTTAAGTATCAGCAATTTCTTTTGTCTGTTTTGAAGCAAAAGCTTGCTACCTCTCCGGCTTGTGCAGAGGATAAGGAATTGCAGGATGTATTGCATGCAACTGAACAAGTGAACAAGCATAGTTTGCATTGTGGTTTTGATGCTTTGGAAGCTTCTTGCAGGGCCGCAGCCTCTGGTACTGTTATTAGGAGACATGCCTGGCTTCGAGAACAAAGTTTGCCGGAACAGGTTAAGGCTAAACTTTTAGATGCCCCTGTTCAGCATGATGTTTTATTTGGATCCAAGGCTGAAGAGGTTATTAACAAGATGGAAGAAAAGGCAAAATCTATGCAGACTGTGAAAGATTTCTTACAAGTTCAGCCTCCTAGATTTTCCAGGAATTGGCCCTCCAAAAATTGGTCTGACAGGCCTCAAAGGGGAGGATATAGACGCTCCAGAGGTCGTGGTCAAGCACAGGCCTCTTACAGATCCAGACAATGGACTGCTTCTTCACCTAGAAGGGGAGAAGACAGATCCCAATCTCAAAGGAAGCAGACTCAATGACTCTCTCGGTTGGGCTTCAGGACCCCCTTACCTGGCTGCCCCTCTCGGAGGAAAGCTTTCTCTTTTTTACAGAAATTGGACTCATATTACCCAGGACAAATGGGTATTGGACGTGATTTTAAGAGGCTACAAGTTCCATTTTCATACTCTGCCAAGGGTTATCTGTTGGCCAGATCTGCCAAAACATCAATGGGCAGAGGCCTTAAATCAAGTGGATGCTCTACTGGCCATGAGAGCCATAGAGCCTGTTCCTCTCTCAGAAAAGGGAAAAGGCTTTTACTCAAGACTATTTCTGGTTCCAAGAAAACAAAACTCATGGAGACCTATTCTGGACCTTTCAGTGTTAAACACTTTTTTGGAAATTCCAAAATTCAAAATGCTTACTCTACAACAACTGCTTCCAGTACTCTCCCAGGACGCTTGGATGGTGACATTGGACCTAAAGGAGGCCTACTTACACATTCCCATCAGGCAGGAATGCAGGAGATTCCTCAGATTCAAAGCAGGCTCAAGGCACTTTCAATTCTCTGTACTGCCCTTTGGTTTATCTACTGCCCAGGGTTTTACCAAGTGCCTGGCCCCAGTAGTGGCTTATTGCAGACTTCAGGGATTCAGATTTACCCCTGTTTGGACGACTGCCTTATCCAGGCAGACAGCAAGGACCTTTTACTTCAACATCTGGATTTTGTTCAACGTCTCTTCCTCCTCCTGGGATTTTCAGTGAACATAAAAAAGTCCCAATTGGTTCCTTCTCAACAAATGATTTTTTGGGAGCCCTCCTAAATACAACCTTACAAAGGGCTTTCCTTACGCCAGAAAAACAAATACAGCTGGCTTCAATTTTCAAAACCTTGGCAACCTTAACTCAGCTCACTGCAAGGAAATTCCTGCAGGCACTGGGCTATATGGCTTCATGCATTCTGTTAATTCCAAATGCAAGGCTTCATATGAGAAAGCTTCAATGATACCTGAAAAGTGTATGGTCTCAGCATTACCAAGATCTGGACACTTTGATTCCTCTGATCCCCTGCCTCCAGAAGGAGTTCCTTTGGTGGTCCAGGGTGTGCACTTTAAACGAAGGGAAGCCTTTTCGTCTACCTCAACCTTCTCAAATCATAACCACGGATGCTTTGGATTATGCTTGGGGAGCACATTTTCTAAACAATTGCCAGCAGGGGACCTGGACAACGAATCACCTTCACTGGCACATCAATCTGAAGGAAATGTTGGCAGTTCAAAATGCTCTTCTAGCCTTCAAGAATCTTTTGCAACCAGGGCCTCTTCTAATTCATACAGACAACACCACAGTCATGTGGTACATAAACAAGCAGGGGGGCTCTCATTCTTACCCCCTTTGCAGACTAGCTATGGCTTTATGGGACATAGCTCTAAGTCTGAATCTGCATCTTCAGGCTCAATTAATTCCAGGAAAGCAGAATCTCTTAGCAGACAGCCTAAGCAGAAACATTTTGGATCCTCACGAATGGATGCTAGACACCAACTTATTCAACAGGATAACTGCAGTTTGGGGGTGTCCCCAGATAGATCTGTTTGCATCCCATCTCAACCATCAGCTGCCTCTCTTTTGCACCAGGGTCTTCCACAAAACAGCTTGGAAAGTGGATGCCCTGTCATTCAGTTGAAGGAACCTTTCGGGATATGCCTTCCCTCCTCTTCCCCGGATATTACTGAAGATAAAACAAGACAAGCCCAAGTTCATCATCTTGATTGCTCCGAATTGGCCTTGACAGTTTTGGTATCCAACCTTACAACATCTCTGCTTGGAACCTCCTTGGATCCTTCCTCTGTACCCTTCTCTTCTGTCCCAGCATCAGGGTCAGATGCTACACCCTCGTCTCAAGACCCTTTGCCTGGCAGCTTGGCTCTTCAAGGAACTTTGATTTCTTCTAAGCTCCCCAAACAAGTTTTGGATGTTCTTCTAGAAGCCAGATGGCCTAGCACTAGGAAATCTTATGCCTCTAAATGGAAAAGGTTTTGTATTTGGATACAGGACCGTGGCTTTAACCCTTTTGTGCCTGATCTCTCGTCTATTTTGCTTTACCTTTCAGACCTTTTGTCTAAAGGCCTTTCCTTTTCTTCCATTAAGATCCATGCTTCTGCTATATCTGCTCATTTTAATACTGACCCTCCTGTCTTTTCTCATCCATTGGTGAGACAATTCTTGAGAGGAGCTAAGAATTTGAGGCCTCCTAGGACCCCTCCTGTCCCTGCCTGGGATCTTAACTATGTTTTGGAAAAACTCACTTTGCCTCCCTTTGAGCCTGCTGCAGCTTCTGATATTAAATTTTTATCCTGGAAGACAGTTCTTTTGTTAGCATTGACTTCTGCCAGAAGGGTTTCAGAGTTGCAAGCTCTTATGGCTGTAGAGCCATACCTAATTTTCCATCCTGACAGAGTATCCTTGAGGACCAATCCTACTTTCATGCCTAAGGTGATTTCGAAAGTTGCTTTAAATCAGACTATTCACCTTCCTACCTTCTTTCCTAATCCTCAAAATAAAGGGGAAAGGATTTTGCATTCATTGGACGTACACAGACAGTTACGTTTTTACTTGGACAAGACTAAAGAATTCAGAAAATCTAACCAATTGTTTGTTTCTTTTGCCTCCAGTTCTCTTGGAAAGGCTATTTCCAAACAAACTATTTCCAAATGGATTGCCTATGGAATAAGATTTTGTTACACTCATCATGGGAAACAGTTTCCAGGTACTGTGATAAGTCATTCTACTAGAGCTGCTGCCACTTCTACTGCTTTTCTCAGAGGAGTACCTACCAAGGATATCTTGGAAGCTGCCACTTGGAGTTCTGTGCATACCTTTTCCAAGCACTACAATCTCCCTTTGTACTCTAAGACCAGGGCAGGTTTTGCCTCTGCTGTTTTGCAGGGCCTTCTTGCTGCCCCTTCTTCTATCTAAGCCTCCTCCCTTTCTTCACTGCTTTGGGATTCCACCCTACAGTTATGACTGCAACAGTGAAACACGAAGAACATAGTACAGTTGTGTACACCTACCATAAATGTAGATGTTCGAGTGTCTTCACTGTTGCAGTCGGTGTTTCCCTCCCTCCTATCCCCTCCTTTTTCACTTTATGGTGTGTTTGTGTTTCCTTGTGGGACTCATTTTTTGTTTATTGGGGATTTCTGACATCTGGGGCAAGAAAGGCTGGAGAAGATAGCGTCGGCTGAGGGCTATGTACCAGAGTGTACTGACGTCAGGGTACTAGCTTGTGCAGCCGACGCCGGACCCAGACTTTGTGATTCTGGCCGACCTCGGGCTGCCTGCCGGCTGGATCACCCCACAGTTATGACTGCAACAGTGAAGACACTCGAACATCTACATTTATGGTAGGTGTACACAACTGTACTTTTCTTCTTCTGTGTGCACTTATTCACAAATTGCCGCCATTTCAAAGTTTTTCCTACACCGTGCAGTTATTTTGCAAAGTACAGCCATTTTGAAAGGTCCTTGTGCTGTGTACAGTTTATTTACAAAGTGCATTCATCTCGAAGTGTTTGTTACTCTGAGCTTATTGCACTCTGTACATTTTATTTGAAAAGTACATTCATTTTGAAGTATTTCTTACACTGGTAAGGAGTGGTTTCATTTAAAACAGTGGTTTCAAAGTGTTCTTGTGTTATGGAGACTTATTTGGCAAAGTGCAGTTATGTCAAAGAGTTTGTTGTGTTATTGGGCATAATTAGAATTCTGACATAAAGTTCTGGCACATATATATATATATATATATATATATATATATATATATATATATATGTATGTGTATATGTGTATATGTTTGTACATGATTTCAAGCACCTTCAGTACTGTGTGTTGATATGGCAGAGGCATTTCGCAGACCAAGTCCACTTATGTTTGATCATAATATAGCAGAAAATTGGAAAGTATTTGAGCAGGAATGTGATATTTTCTGGTCTACTACAGATTATCGAACTTTTAAAACATCAACTTTCATATAGCCAAGACCATATGATTGACATTTCAAAAGTTAGAATACCTAAAAAAAAAAAAAGAAAAGAAAAAAACAAAAACATTCCTGGACATTTTTGCAGGGGGGCAAGCCCTCCAAGCACCCCCACACACCCTGCTATTTAAATATACCAACTCTGAGATCGCACTACATAGCCCTAAAAGCAATTTTTCTTGTTCTGTGCTGTTCAGTGATCTCTGTACAGAACGTTTGAAGTTTTAAAACATCGGTCATGTGGTCTTGGCCATATGAAAGTCGAAGTTTTAAGATTTTGATCATCTGTAGGGGACCCGATATTTTCATAAAAGCAGCTTTTTACAAAAATACACATATGAGGACATTTATTTTGCTCAACTTAGCTGGATCAGAAGCTATTGAAAGAGAGCCTTCATTTGTGTATGCACCAGAAGTATATGCAGGAGTGGGGGGGAAATGCAAATCCAGGGAGGACCTTGAGTGTTTAAAAAGTAAATTTAGAGAAATGTGCAAACCCCAGACAAATGTTACATTAGAGAGGCATTTATTTTATACAAGAGACCAAAAGCCAGGTGAAATTTTTGCAGCTTATATCACTGACTTGAGAAATAAACCCAAAATGTGCAGATTTGGTGACTTAAAGGATGAGTTAATAAAGGACAGGCTTGTGTGTGGTGTTAATAGTGCTGCAGTGAGAAAGATTTTGCTTTGTGACAGTGATTTAATGTTAAATAAAGCCATGAAGATTTGTCAAATCCATGAGCTGACAGGAAGACACACACATATGCTTACAAGTGATATGAGCATGGTTTCAACAGCCTTTAGAGCAAATGTAGATAGCATGCAACATGTGGAAAGCAGAAACAGGCCTAAGCACGTGGCAACAGTAACCCCTGTGGGTCTGTCAGGGAGATCCCATAGCTTTCCAGCAAGTTCCAAGACTAGCTCAGTAAAAAGGGCATGTTCAGTAGAGTATAAGAGTGAGTCAGAAAAACCCAAGTAAATTCTTGTTAACAGTCATAATTGTGGGGCCTACCATGAATCTAAAGGAGAGAAGTGCTTAGCATTTGGTCAGGAATGCCACAAGTGTAAAAAATGGTGCCATTTTAAAATGTTTTGTAAATTAAGCAAGCCTCATTCAGTTATTAAGAAAGGTCACTCAAGAAAAGCAAGTTGATCATGTAGAAAGCTGCAACCCTACTGGTTGGTGAAAGGGTTGATGCAGTAGATTTGCTGGCAAGGAATGAAAGTATTTTGTACTGTCCTGATCAATGGAAACCCACAGAGCTCAAAGTAGACACTGGTTCAAAGTGCAATGTGATGTCAGCAGAAACATTTGCTAAAGTGAAAGCTGGTGAGCAACTTAATTTGGTCAGTTGTGCAAAGCTTGTTGTGTATGGAGGTGAAGAGATTCAAACATTAGGCTCAGTACTGTTTTCATGCTATTTGGCTGGGAGCAGTTACAGCTTGCAATTTTAGGTAGTTAAAGACCTGTGCAGTCATTGTCAGGTTTCAGAGATGGTTTGAGAATGAAACTGCTTTCTTGTCCCAAAGAAGCCCATTATGTAAGCACATGTCCTAGTTCCAGCTTTACTGATGCTATTTTCTCAGAGTATGCTGTTTTCGATGACAAGCTAGCAACCTTTCAGTTGTGTACTCCATGAAAGTAGGCCCAGAGGTCAGTCCAGTGTCAGACCAGCAAGGAGAGTTCCAATAGCTATGTAGGACAAAGTCAAGGTCCAGTTAGACAAAATGGTGCACAAGATGTGATTTGTCCAGTCACAGAACGAACTGAGTGGGTGCCTTCCATGGTAACTGCTCATAAGAAAAATTCAGATGAGATCAGAATATGCATTCACCCAAGAGACTTGAACAAGGCATTAAGAGACCTCATCATCCTATGCATACATTCAAGGCGATTTCCGACCTCATGCCAAATGCCACTGTTCTTTCTGTCTTGGATGCAAAGAGTTAATTTTGGCAAGTGATGCTCTTGATCGCAAATCTTCACTGCTGACAGTGGCAGCTTGTGCTTTTGGACTGCAGCCCCCCAGCTGTAAAAAGAAAAATAAAAATAAACTAAAAAATAATTAGCGAGTCCCAGAACTATGCGCATGCGTGCTCGGAGTTCCCGAACTCCACGCATGCGTGCAGGAATTCAGACTGGTTAAACAGTAGTCCGGATTAGGAAAGAAGACATCAGACTACAGATGCCCCAGAAGTCTATGTGGTTACAACTGCATAGACTGGAAGGGGATCAAACTGCAACTTCTGCAGCTGGAAGGGGATTGGACTGCAGGCTGGATAGCTGTAGCTGCTCACATGGGACCGCAACGAGCTTGTGAGGCAAGACTGGGACTTTCAAGCAATGTGAATTGAATTTCTGGACTTTGAAGTTTTGTATTTCAGACAAAGCTGACAGACTCCAAACTCAGGTTTTGTGTGTGTGTGTGTGTGTGTGTGTGTGTGTGTGTGTGTGTGTGTGTGTGTGTGTGTGTGTGTGTGTGTGTGTGTGTGTAATGCCCCGGTTAAGTATACCTGGTGGCTAGAGAAAATAACTCCGACTCTCAAACCCTGTACCTTGGATTGGATGCAGGTAGCAAGAGCCTGAATTCCCTACCCATCACCACTTGTGAACATTATTCAGATTTTTACCTCATATTTCTTTTCTGTTCTGTTCCTCATAAAATCTGTGGTTTTCTGGATTTTGAATTCACTAAATAGTGATAGACATTTGAATTTCAGACTTACATGGTAACACAAAACCTTTTATTCTATCAATTTTCTAAGTTTATAAGATCAATATTTGAAATTTGCCCCTATTTATGGGGCTGTATTCCCCCATTATTGGCTTTGTCCAGGTTTTTTGTGCTAAGAGGTTGAGAGCTATGGTGAGAACTAAATTCACTGAATATGTATGGGAGCTGTATTCCCCCATTATTGGCTTTGTCCAGGTGTTTTGTGCTAAGAGGTTGAGAGCTATAGTGAGAACTGAAGTCATTAAATGATAGCCATTTAAGTTTCAGTCTTACTGTCTTTCAAGAAACAGCTGATTTGGCATAGTGGTATGTTGCTCTGACTGTAGTGCACAGGGTCCTGGGTTCAAGACTTCACAGTGAAATGCATAGTGGTAAGACAGCATTTTAGTCTAGCAACTTTCCAAGATTATACAAGCAATGTGTCCCTGGTTTTTGGGCTTTTGCCCCCCCCCCCAAAATAAATTTTGTTTTTTTCCAGATGTCTTGTGCTGCAGTGTTGAGAGATACAGTTGAGTGTCTAAGGAGCTGAGATCTACAGGGGAAGAGAAGTTTTGTGCTGCTTATGCTGAGTCTGCTTGCATTGTTAATAGCACAACAGGTAGTGCACTTGCTTTTGATGCAGAAGGCGGTGGGTTCTACTCCCATTGCTTTTGATGCAGAAGGCAGTGGTTCTACTCCCACAGTATGTAGAGGCATTGCTGATACTGTACTGTGTTGTACTTTTAAAGGGGGTGGATGCTGCAGTCCTGAGAATGTCTTCTTTGGTGGAGATTCCTAGTAACTATGAAACTGTTGTCAGTTTGTCATCCAGTCCCTATTGCAATATTACTAGTTTATCATTTTTTTTTAATGTAACATAGGCAATTTATTCCTCAAGGGCAACATGTATTTTATTTGTAGATGAAACAATGAAATATTAAGTTGTTTGCTAGCAGCAACCTCTTCGTTAGTTTAAAGACGTCTTTAATGTGGAATCATTTAGATGACTTTTATTTCTACAGAGATTTTTCATATTTACTGATACTGGTGGATTGTAGAAGTTTGAATAGACTTTTATGATGGAAATGTTCTGAATTGGGCAGTTTTATCATTATTGGTGCATGCATTTTGTTTAATTGTTTACTGGAAAAATGTTCAAAACAATTTTAAAATGCCCTCTAACTGTATTATGCAATATAATTTAATACAATCAGGAAGGTGCATCAAAGAACACATGTATGTTTTATGTGCAAAGGGCCTATGATTTGAAAATTGCCCAAAGTTATTTATCTTCCACTGGTCAGACGTATTTTCTTTGAATATGGGTTTCAATGCTGTTTCAATGAATGTGAGTTTCAAGGGCAGAGAATTTTTAATGCTAATTTTATTTTCATTGTGAGACTGCATTGCTTTGTTTAGCAGATGTCTATTAGTGTTTGTGCTGTAAAATGTAAGATAAAACTTTTAAATGAAATCCAAATCATCGTAGAAGTAAAGCAGTGTGCACATTACAGTGTTTATGGTAAAAGGGGCAATATAGCCAAGTAATGAAACTCTGGAATGGCTGCAGGGGGGAGGCCCATTCTATTTGTGAGGGGGGAAGGGCAGCAAACGCAAAGACAGCCCCAGCTGAGCTATACCTCTCACCTGTCCAGATTTTTGCAGAATAAATAGGTTTTTGCTTCCTGATTTTGGTTTGTTCCTCATAAAATTTGCGGTTTTCTGGCAAATCATTTTGGAATAAAGTCACTAAATAATGACAGACGCTGAGTTTCAGACTTCATACCCTTCAGAAAAATGCATGCTTAAGCAAGATCTGTTATTCTGTCAACTGTCTAAGTTTATACAAGAGCAATTTTTAGTACTGTTTGTATGTTCCCTCAATATAGTTGGCCTTGTCCTGATTTCCTGCATTAAGAGGTTGAAAGGTACACACAAATAAATCCCTTTATAGAATTAGGTATATCCAAACCTCTCAACTGTCCCCAATTTTGGCTCAAAATGTTGCTCTCCCCCCTAATTATGCCTCCGCAAAATGGCAGTTTTGGAAGAAAACGTGTAGAGTTTGCAATTAATAAATAACTGTAATGATCAGAGTTATAGATTACTTTTATTTCAGAAATGCATGTAAATTCTCTTATTTTGTCAGCTGCTCAACTTAACAGTACTAATATTAAAAAAGTGTTCCTTCTTTGACAGGTTCCCAGCTGTATTGTGTGGCTATTTTATATTTTTGCATCACATTTTTGGTCCGTTTTTATAAAATTGTGGTTTTCTTGCAAATTAGTGGCAAATCATTAAAGATTGAAGTTAGAAAATAATGACAGACATTTGCGTTTCAGATTTCATACCCTTCAGAAAATTCATACTAATGCAATACCTGCTATTCTGTTATCTTTCTAAGTTTATAAGAGCAATATTTAAAATTGTCCTTATTTTTGGGCCTTTGTCCCACTTCTCTTTATGGCTTTGTCCAGATCTCTTGCTGTGAGGTTGAGAGGTATGACAAATGTGTCAGGCCCATCACCGTCAGCCAGAGACATTTTACATTGTGACATACTTGTTGCATTCCACTCCCCCATGTAGTGACTCTGGATGTGTCCAAGAAAGGCAAGTAGCAGTTATGCAGTGTAAGTGTGCAGACTATCCCCCCATCCAGGTAGACACAAGTACTACGGTGGCTTTTCATCTGTCCTTGATTTTGCAGAATGTTCTGGTTTACTGCCATATTTTTATACTGTTTATTTATGCTTTTTATTAATCAGAAAATGCATGTTGTTGCAGTGCCTGTTGCTCTGTGTTTAAGTAGCAATGCTTTAATGACCATCTTACCGATTGTAAGATGCAAGTAAGCTTTAATAAGCATACTGTTAAAGAATTACCAGCATTGAAAGGCTTTTTGTTGTTGCCATGCAGAGAGTATTTACATAACTAAATAACATGTAAGCCTTGGGTATTGAAATGCATATGACAGTATTTGTAATAAAGGACAGGATTACAGTATTTTCCGAAGCTCATTACATTTGTTGGAGACTTGCAGTCATCTTTGCAGGCTTCACCTGTAAACTAAACAGAATGCCAATCGTGTGGTCCATAACCTGTGCAGTAATCCTTTAAGTAATTTATCTTGAGCTTGTTTCTTGTTTACTTTTCATTTTTTACTTTGATCATGTTTTCCCCATGAAAGAAGTAGATATTTGCTGTCAGGCAGCAGGTCTTTTTTGGATAAGAAACAGTAGGGTATCACAGACATTGCTACTTTCAGCATGTTTTGGTACTTTTATAAATCTGAATATAAATTATAATTAGAACTGCAGTGCAAGGAGAAGTGGTTTGAGTTGAGTACTGCTTGTTTTTTATGCTTAATTTTGACTGGCATTTCAGTAATGTATTTAAAAAGTAATTTATTTTTTCATGCCTCAAAACCTTTTTGTTTCCATCTAGATATTAAGTAAGCTGTTGTGTAGCCAATACATTGAAATATTTTTTTTCTTCTACACTTCATTTTGTCTTGATTGGACTCTCATAATGACGGTTTGGTACCTAGGGCAGCGTATTTAATTAAAGTCCCAGTTTTTGTGGTTTTGAGCATAGCCCTCCCCCTTTCTAGTTGGCCACACCAATTCCTGTTGGCCCCACCCATTTAGCTTTCTCCTGCAGCCTCCCTTTGATTTGAAGTCACCAGCTACCACTGCCTGCGGACTACATTCAGTACCCCATTTGGTAGATATAGATTCCTCAGGATGCCTTTTGGAAAAAATTCTGCCAGTGAAGTCTTTCAGCATGCAGTAGAGCAACTTTTGTCAGGGTACCTGTGTGCAGTAATAGTTGATGATTTACTGGTTGGAGGTAATGGTGAAGCAGAGCATGACAGAAACCTCAGGAGAGTACTGAATAGAACGTTTGAAGTGAATTTAAAGCTCAATTCTCTGAAGTGCAAATTCAGATTACCAGAAGTTACTTATGTAGGTAATTTATTTACCAGCCTTACGACCAGATCCTTCTAAACAAGCATCCATTCTTGAGATGCCAGCTCCAGACAATGTCCAAGACTTACAGCGTTTTCTTGGTATGGTTAACTGTTTGGGCAACTTTATCCCTGATTTTAGTGAGTTATCAGCACCTTTAGGAGAGCTGACATGCAAAAATGTTGCCTGGTCATAGCTAGAACACCACCAGAGAGCATTTGATAACCTCAAACAGCAAATTGCCAATTCTCCTACATTAAGATACTATGATGTCCACAAACCAGTAGTTATTTCCTGTGATGCTTCAAAGTTCGGTCTTGGTGCAGTTATTGTTCAAGAGGGCAGACCTATTGCATATGCATCTAGAACTCTTACCCAAACTGAGATGCAGTATGCTCAAATTGAGAAGGAACATTTGGCAATCGTGTTCATATGTTTGAAGTTCCATGATTGTATTTATTGCCGAGCTATCCCGAAAGAAACTGACCATCAACCTCTAGTCAGTATTTTAAAGAAGCCTATGCATTCCGCTCCAGCAAGACTACAAAGAACGATGCTCAAATAGCTGGTGTAATTTCAAAATGGTCTATACAAAAGGTAAACCTCGTTATCTAGCTGATACCTTATCCAGATTGTCCAGAGATACCACAAAACAGCTTGATGAAGTGAATTTTGACTTTGATGTCATGGAAGTGTGTAAGTTTTCTGCCATGAGATTTGATGAGCTGAGAGATCATACAAGGACTGATCCAAATTTGCAAAAGTTCAACAAATTTATCAGTATGATGCCCAAAACATACTTAAGGGGAAAGAGATTCCTGCACTCATTGGTCAGCTGAGTCAGCTGGTCGCTTTACTGACTCCACTATGCGACTCACTCATCCGCAATAGCATTACAGTATCATTACCAGGAAACCAACTTGCTTTTTTGCAGAATGGGCAGGCGAGTGGAAATATACCTTGTGGACCGTTTCAACGGCTACATTCCAGCCCTTTAGGAACTATGGATCGAGCGGACAATATACCTAACTTGTTTCTTAGCAGTGGTGACAATGGTAATTTGGGTGAGAGAAATGATATACGGAGAAGAGAGGTCACAACGCTTGACAAACAAGGTGACTTTTCAGAAAATATTTTAACGTTGAAAGACTGGCTTAAGCAAAGAGGGGATTTGGGGGATTATTTTGTCAAGGATGATGGACATGTTGCTACATATGCTGGCAACTTAAATATATTGAATGATTTGTTATCTAAATACAAAATTTTAAACATAGATAATATGTATTTGAGAGAATGTTTGCATCAGAAATTAGTACCGAAGGGCCTACGTGTATATAAGTTTCCAAACAATGTTGCAGTAGGTTCACCTTTTCATTCTTTACTTCTTAAAATGTTTGACAACTGGGGTTTTGATTTAGTAAGGGCAATTATTAAAAACAACGAAGATGAAATGGGTAATCTTATAAAGCAAATTGAGACTATTAATGAGCGTATTACCAACAACCTTTTATTTACTGTTGATGATGAGAAAAAGAAATATTTTGACTTAAGGAAAGTTATTGATTCTAAATGTGACAAAATATTAGAAAGGAAGAAGAAACACATTTGAATATCAAAATCATGTACATTACCCTAAGCCTAGGGGTACTTTAAATTATGCTTCTAGGGGCGGTTTTGAACAAAATTGTTATAACAAGGATAATGAAATTTATTTGCACACTGAAGACCAGTTGGACCTTTTAGATCCCCCCTCCGGAGATCAGAAAGAATAAAGAACCAGAGGGAGGGGAATTTTCACCAGAACGGATGGAGAGGGAGGGGGAAAAGATAATCTATTCCCCTGATATGTATTTTGTTTTTGAAAATCTTGAACAGGTGGAGACTGTGGAAGAAGTGAGTCTTTTAGACAATGTAGTTTGTACAAGCAATGCGTTTAGGAATTTCAATATTTTTAATTATACAGAATTGAATATTGATCAGGTATATTTTAGTTTATTTTCTAAAGGGTTAAATTTTGTTCCTAAGAAAAATGTGATATTAGCAAACTTATGATTCATTTAAAAATGTTTCTTAGAAATGTCAATTTTTAACTGATTTTCCGGGAGGGCCATCCATGTGGAGATGCATCTAATGAGCTAAGAAAGAAAAGTATTTGAAATCCACCTATTCATGCACAATTAAAAAAAATTGAGATGATAGTTGAAAATGAGTTAAGACAGGCAGTGAAGAATAATACATTTCTATCTAATCTTTCATCTATTGAATGTAATTGAGTACATCAGTTAAGAGAAAATGCTAATATAAGAGTGATGAAACCTGACAAAGGGGGTGGTATTGTTTTGATGAATCATATAATGTATTAAGCTAAAATGTTTCAGTTGCTTTTGGATACGTCAAAATATGGTAATGTATCCAAAAATGAAATCCATATTGGATATAGAAGAATTTATTCTACCTTATATGATTTGTTTTTGGAAGGATTTATAGACAAGGATTTATTTGATTTTTTATATAATGATAAACCAAAAATTCCTTCCATTTTTGGTATTCCAAAAGTTCACAAAAACTATAAAGACCCCCCTCTGTGTCCTATAGTAGCGGCTGAAGGTTCAGCTATTTCCCCTTTAGCTAGATTTATTGATGTTAAATTGAAAAAAATCTATGATGAAACATGTTTCGTTCTTAAAAGATTCTTGGGATCTTTTACAAAAGGTTAATAATGATTTGTTTAAACAAGACCTTATTTTTGTCACAATAGATGTAGTGGATCTTTTTGGCTCTATTCCACATGATATAGGTCTGGAATGGTTTGAGGAAGCCATTAGATCCTCTAGTGATATATCAAATAATGAAATTTACACTTGTACTGTATTGATGGAAATGGTGCTTAAACATAACTATAGATTTTTTCAAGGAGAATATTTTCAACAAAGGAGTGGTGTAGCGATGGGAGCAAGATGTGCTCCCATCTACGCCAATATGGTGCTTAACACCTGGGAAACTAATTTTATTTTTAATAGTATATATAAGGATTTTTGGTGTTTATATAAATGTTATTTAGATGATATAGTTATTTTATGGATAGACACCAAAGATAAGTTAGATGAGTTTATACAGTACATAAGTGACACTACCGATTTTTTAAAATTTACCTATGAAATTGGCCTTCGAGAAATTAATTATTTAGATGTGACTTTAATTAAAGATGAGAACCATTTTAAATCAACAATATTTAGGAAGAAAACTTTTTCCAGTTGTTATCTACATTTTACTAGTGGACATCCTATCCACCAAAAAAGAAGTATTGTGAAAGGTCAATGTGTTAGAGTCTCAAGAATGACCTCTGATGATTTAGACTTTAATGAAGAGAGTGAATTTGTGGTTCAAATGTTTCTGGAAAGGGGATACCCCTTAGAATTTATTACAAAAATAAAAGATGAAGTGATTAGAGGTAGGGGAAATAGATTCCAACCCATTTTGGGTAATGGAGTTTTAAATTTGCATCATTGTGACAATAAAACTACCACAGAGGCTATAGTTACTCCCAAAAATGTTGATAAGAATTATAACAGGGCTTTTATAACAGATTTTAGTGGAGATGGAGGTATTATCCAAAAAAATTTTTTAAAGGAATGGGACAAATTTATTAGCATAAGTGATCTTGGGTTACAAGAGAGCACACCCCTTAAGATTATTTTTGGAAGGGGACGTAATATAAAAGATTGGTTGTCACCAATATATAATGTGAAAAAGAAGACAGTGAAGCCTAATGGCACTTTTTCATGTAAAATGTGTGCGCAATGCCCTTGGATGGCTGACACTACATGCATTTTTATTGAAGCTAGGGGAAAGGAAATAAAAGGCAAGACTCATAGTACTTGTGATTCTGCAGGAGTGGTGTATATCGCTATATGTAAAGTTTGTTCTAATTTCTACCTTGGTAAAACTGAAAGAAAGATTAGAAGAAGAATATATGAACATGTTAATGATATAAAAAATAAGAAAATTACTAACGCGTTATACAAACATACACACACCTGCCCCCTAGCTAAATATACTTTTTTCATTATAGAAGAAGTCCAGAAAGATGAGAGAGGTGGTTTATGGGAAACAAAGATAGAATATCGGGAGCTATATTGGCAAATTATCCTTGAAGCCAATAGGTCCCAAATGACAATGTTTCCCTTGCCCCAGTTCTAAAGATGAGGGCTGCTAGATTATAATGGTCACCACCTATTAAAATTTTATGTGGATATTAAAATTTTATGTGGATATTAATTTTTAAAGCTATACACATGTACATTTTATTGATATATATATATATATATATATATATATATATACATACATATATTTATTTATTTATTTGTTTATATATCTTTTCACATTTTAGCAAAATATAGATTATATATATTGGGTATTTCTTATACATTAAATTATTGATATTATACATTTCATAGATTTTATAGATTTTATTGATTTAATTAGATTAGCAAGCTATTTTACTTGATATTATTAATATTCACTTATTTGATTACATTGGTTTTATTGATTGGATCTTCCGTCTCCACATTTTTTGTACATTTTATCTTATTTTATATATAGTTTTTAGAAACTATTTAGAATAATTTTAGGGTATATTTTAATATCATATAACATAATTTTATCAAAATAGTGTTTTTTCCAGTTTCGTATGGAATGACAATTTTATGGTTCCTGTTATTTTTATTTTGGTCACTAGATGGGAGTATTTGCAAGAATTTTTACAGTAAAGTAGGTTCTTTCTTTGCTTTTAATGTTTATTAATTTACCTTTACCTATTCATTATTGTTTTTGATTTACAAATCCTTGAACCCCAGTGATGACATTATATTTTATTCTAATTTGAATGTATTTATTTTTATATTTCAAGAAAGCATGCCTATTTAGTATTGTATATTCATGAGATGCCTATCTATTGGCTTATTTGAATTTTGGCACACTATATATATATATATATATATATATATATATATATATATATATGTTTTTAAGGTTGTGTCTTTGTCTGATGAAGTCTGCTGTATTGACGAAAAACGCGTTGTGGTTGTTTAGCGTTTCACGTTTGTGTTTGATCTATACAATAAACTTTGCCAATTTACTTCAGCTGTCCGGTGCCTGGCTTCTCCTCTACTCAGTGCTTTGTGGATTGTTTACTAGTTTTTGTTTGGCACTGTTCTTCCGATTTTGTGATGGCCCAAAACATACCAAAACAAAAAGGAGAATATAGCGCCACAAAGAGCATACAATGCCAACTAAAACAGTCAAAAAATGTTGCACATGGAGACCGACTGCCTTAATACTTCAGTTCCACGACTTCAATGACAAAAAAGAACATACAAGGATAAGCGCTTCACTGGTTCATAAACGCTTTACTGGTTCACCACGTTTTAAGTCCCAGAAGACTGAGACATCATCAGCATAAAAACAATTAACAGAACATTCTAGTAGTCCTTAAATACAGTTTAATTGATTAATTCAGTAATTATAATCAATTAGCCGAACAGTAAAATCACCAAAAACATTCCCTAACATTTCTAAAATTCAAATAAACAACTAAAAAGTGTGACAAATGGAAATAATACACATTACCACCTCATACTTTCCACATGTATTGAAAGAGTTTAGTATACATTGTCTTTTCAAACTGTTGCTTACATTATATGAAATATAAAGGGTTAATTTAGAAATCGTGTAAAATGCTAAAAATAAGAAGTAGTAAGTCTGCTGGCATAGCTTAGTTAAGATTTTGGACTGAGAAACAAAGTCTGTAAAAATAACTACGTAAATGGCAGCTACAAGGACACCCATTAAGTAAAGCTGAAACATCAGCAAAGTAAAGAAATATAACATCAAGTTTCAGATAGTGCTGGAACACCATGTTTCAGATAATGCAAGACTGAGTTTCCATGGATCATCAAACTACAAAGTACCAAGGACAAGGAAACAAACAAAAAAAAAACTGTTGAAAAATACCAGATGATCTGGTATAAATGTAACTATGTTTAAACAGACTTTGGGAATTTGCTATAGAGAGCTGACAGTATATGTGTTGCGTGTTTGTAGAACCAAAAGTCAAATGAAACAGAAATGTCCTACTAACTAAAGCAGTTTACTTCCGTGTATTTATTGTACTTAGTACAATCCAGTATCTAAAAGTAGCTGTTTATACTAAGAGTTAATATACTGTGATGTGTATGCATGTAAATGCAACTAACAGCAAGATAAACAGAAAGACGTGCATAGAATTCACAAAATTATTCAATGGCGAGCAACAGTTGACGGAACGCATGGTTTCTCCTTGTGACAACTACAGCTACTTTTTCATTTTATTCAGTTAGTCCGTCCAGTTGCAAAGCAAACGTTTGCCTCCTTCTTCTGCACAGTATCCAGTAGCAGAACAGTGCATCTCTGCAAGTTTCACAGGTCCTGTACATTTGCACAGCTGAATCTGCCTGCTGTGTTGACCAACTTTTGGGATAATCAACGAGGGACTTCCACGCTTTCTCAATGGAAGATTTGGCCACGTTCCACACAGACACTGGTAAATCTTTTCTTTGTTTCCCACTCTACAGCATGGATGCTATTAAACAAAAAAGTATCAAATGTAAAACTACCTTTCAGGTAGATAGTAGTGACCGTCCAGCACAGGTATGGCCAGGTTTTAAAGATTGGTATAAACAAAACAATAGTAATAAATGCATTATGTAGTGACAGTCCAGCACAGGTATGGCTAGGTTTTAAAGACTGGTATAAACAACACAGTAGTAGTAAATGCATTATGTAGTGACCGTCCAGCACAGGTATGGCTAGGTTTTAAAGACTGGTATAAACAACACAATAGTAGTAAATGCATTATGTAGTGATCGTCCAGCACAGGTATGGCTGGGTTTTAAAGACTGGTATAAACAACACAATAGTAGTAAATGCGTTATGTAGTGACCATCCAGCACAGGTATGGCTGGGTTTTAAAGACTGGTATAAACAATACAATAGTAGTAAATGCATTATGTAGTGACCGTCCAGCACAGGTATGGCTGGGTTTTAAAGACTGGTATAAACAACACAATAGTAGTAAATGCATTATGTAGTGACCGTCCAGCACAGGTATGGCTGGGTTTTAAAGACTGGTATAAACAACACAATAGTAGTAAATGCATTATGTAGTGACCGTCCAGCACAGGTATGGCTGAGTTTTAAAGACTGGTATAAACAACACAATAGTAGTAAATGCATTATGTAGTGACCGTCCAGCACAGGTATGACTGGGTTTTAAAGACTGGTATAAACAACACAATAGTAGTAAATGCATTATGTAGTGACCGTCCAGCACAGGTATGGCTGGGTTTTAAAGACTGGTATAAACAACACAATAGTAGTAAATGCATTATGTAGTGACCATCCAGCACAGGTATGGCTAGGTTTTAAAGACTGGCATAAACAACACAATAGTAGTAAATGCATTATGTAGTGACCGTCCAGCACAGGTATGGCTAGGTTTTAAAGACTGGTATAAACAAAACAATAGTACATGCAGTACCTTATTGAGAAATGTTGATGTCAATGCTTTTATGTAAATGCGTTATGTTTGACTGGTATCTTAAACAGCAACATCATTTGTATGACCGTAAACGTATATGTCCTGTCACCACATGTAAAATGTTAATTTCAGAGTTACAATATCAGTCAAGTCAGTTATTTACATCTTCTGTACATCTTGCTAGACAAAAGTGGCATAAAACCACTGCACATTACCAAACAGATAAGAACAGAGACGAAGTTCATGATGAACTGACAAAAGGATTTAATAAACTTCTAAGACACAGTCAGAGTGAGTTCAAAAAGTTCAGACAACATATGCAAACACTTTTTCAAAAGTGCATAACAGAATACTGACAAATATAATCTGGTTAGTAAAGAGTTAAAGAAACAGCAGTTAACTGCGCTGATCAGAAATAATTTACGACGTACTATTCTACCTTTAGAAAATGGTTAAGTGCACACAGCACAAACTTTTATTCAGTTAAAGCAAGGCACTTACATAGTGATTTTAAAACTATTTCAAATAAAACAGTTTTAGGGCATAGAAATCAAATGTGAGTAGTTAAACACAAAAAAGACATGATGTCACAAGACTGACATGCATGCATTTTTTTTTCTTTTCATCTAAAGTGCAGCAAAAGGCAGACCACCGCAAATGTAAACCATGTAAATATATCTGTTTTAAGCATGTGTTAAGTCAATAGCTCTTATGCATACTTAGGCAAATTATAGCATAAAAAATAGCATCAACTCCAGCAAAAACAGTATATCAAGTTGCAAGAATATAACGAATGACTGAAGGTACGAGTAAGTGCTGAAGGCTGGAATGGGTAGTTACAAGGAATGTTGCATAAGATAAAATGTTACTGGTATTGAAGGGTTATAAGGTCAAGGAAACAAGACTGGTTGTCAGGCCAAATGGCTTAAGTTTTTCTAAAACATTATTGTTAAGTATTCACGTACAGCATTAAGCAAAAAGCACAAAAGTCTAATCCTGTTTAGAAATTGTAATAAAATGTCACAGTTGTGCATATATGTCATTAATAATCTGTTTGCAATTAAATACTACGAGTACAGTCAGCACATGGGCTATAGTATGCAGTTAAATTATGCAGGTCCCTTTACAAACAGGGAGGGTACAAATAACTACTAGTAACAGTAAACGTCTTTTCAAAATTGGTAAAAGCAATTCCCAAATAAGCAAACGTGTAAAAGCAAAGTGTCACAGTCTGCATAACAGCCAAAAGGGCAAGCATACATTCAATTCTCACAGCGTAAAACAAACAATACTGGATTAAAATGATGTATACTACAGGGGAAAGGGCATGCTTTCAATTTTACACTAACTGTAAACAGTACTGCAAAAAGTATGTAATTAGCAGGCTTCAGTTTAATGCTAGGTTTAAAAATTGGACTGAGTGTACATTACAGCCATGTATATACAAATACAAAACCAATCTGTACAAGCAAGTGTATTCTGTACAGTATCTAGTAAATGGTTTATCTATGTAAATAGAGTAACAAGTCATAGCTTGACATTTGTGACATATGTTTTTTTTTCAAAAAACAAGACTGCAATGCCTTTGCAATAAAATCCTCAAATAAATTACTGTATAGGACATCACTGTATGTAATCATATTCAGATTCATCCAGTTCCATTACTAATGGTTGTCATCATTGTGTTGACAATATTAAACTGTTAACTTGCTGTATTAAAAGGAAATCTGAAGGTTTTGTTTCCCAATGTGTTTCTAGTTAATAGCAATATAACTTAACTATAAACAGTTTTAAATTTAAAATAAAACAGAGGGAATGTGTACAGTGATAAATATGTTTAAATATGTATAAATGCATGTGCACATCTATTTGCTAGTTAGATGCATATACACATCTGTTGCTATATTATATGTAAAAATAATATAGTTAGTTAAATACATGTATTTCTGTGTGGTAGCACACATATATTCTGGTACAGCTTGAGACAAGTTGAATGTTCAGTGTCTGGAAAATGCTTCAAGGACTATAAATAAAAATGCAGCTGCGAGACAAGGCACGTAGCATTCAACACAGACATTTGCATTTCATTTGCATCATTCTGAGCATCAAAACAGAGGGAATTGCAATATTTCACTAATAAAACTTAGTAAAAAAATGCTGCACAAAATAGAACACGACAATTTCAGTTGTAAAAAGCATACAGCATGCATGTTTAAAAAATAACATTTAACACAAATATAATAGCATGGCTAGCTAAACAAGGTCAGGCATACATAAAAGTAGAGAAACAATCAAAGACTGACATAAACATTTCAATAAACAGCTCTATGTCTATTAAATGCTGTACATTACCCCCTAAAAATGTAACAGTTCTGACATGCAAAAATGTCAGTGTGTAGACAATAACATAAAAATAAGAATAAAGTCAACAGAGGAAAAAAAAAGGGTATGATTTCTACCAGTACTCTGTTTATTTGTAGAAACAACACAGTAATACAAGAAAAAGGGCCATGGGTTAAAATACTTACCATTCTGGGTAATAAACCTGTACTTCATACAGATCAAATGGTAAAAGTACCACCCACTTGTACCATGATAGGACAACAATACCAAAAGACAATATTGCACTTCAGTATTACATTTCCAGTTTTAAAGATACCAAATGCAGATTTAAAAGACCTTGGTATAAAAACTAGTAAAACAAGATATCTCACAGATTGTAGATTTACAAGCACAAGAAAATCCTACTATTTAGTAAGTCATTACAAGTATCTTTAATAAACAGATTACAATTTAGTATAAATGGACAGTATTGCCTTTAAATTTCAAAATGTTTGTTAAAGTGGTTTCAAATACGCCAGTGTTAATAGTAAAAGACAAAAACAGAAGCTGACACTGCCCATAATTGGTGGCACATATTTAGAGGATGGTCATCATCTGGGACCAAATTGCTAAATTGGTTAATACATCCTCTGTTAATAGTTTTAAGAGTCATAATAATAATAATAACAGCTTACAATAGTTTACATGCTGCAGGTTACAAAGAGTTGCAATAACTCAACAAGTTATGATTGTCAATATGAGCAAAGTGGTAAATGCTGTAAATAGCAGTGCTGATGAAACAAATGCAGTATTTTCTTTAAGTAAAGTTTAGTCCGTTTCTCAAACAAATAAAACAAATGGGGAACTGAAAGAATTTAGTATACACTGTCTTTTCAAATTGTTGCTTACATTATATGAAATATAAAGGGTTAATTTAGAAATCATGTAAAATTCTAAAAATAAGAAGTAGTAAGTGTGCTGGCCTAGCGTAGTTAAGATTTTTGACTGAGAAACAAAGTCTGTAAAAATAACTACGTAAATGGCAGCTGCAAGGACATCCATGAAGTAAAGCTGAAACATCAGCAAAGTAAAGAATTGTAACATCAAGTTTCAGATAGTGCTGGAACACCATGTTTCAGATAATGCAAGACTGAGTTTCCATGGATCATCAAACTACAAAGAACCAAGGACAACGAAACAAAGAAAAAACTGTTGAAAAATACCAGATGATCTAGTATAAATGTAACTATGCTTAAACAGACTTTGGGAATTTGCTATGGAGAGCTGACAGCATATGTGTTGCGTGTTTGTAGAACCAAAAGTAAAATGTAACAGAAATGTCGTACTAACTAAAGCAGTTTACTGAAGCAGTTTGCCTCCGTGTATTCATTGTACTTAGTACAATCCAGTATCTACAAGTAGCTCTTCATATTAAGAGTTAATATACTATGATGTGTATGCATGTAAATGCAACTAACAGCAAGATAAACAGAAAGACGTGCATAGAATTCACAGAATTATTCATGTATGTTTTTAAAAATTATTTCAGAAAATTCCAGTGTGGGTAAGATTTACATATACATATCTCTGACTCCTAGTGACTTTATCTAAAAATAACACCACAAGAAAATATAATCACAAATAGTGTGGGACGAATCATATATATTAAAATAATACATAACTGTCTGTCTGTGTCTTTCAGCTTTTCCCGGTTAGGGGTCGCCACAGCGGAACCACGGTTCGCTAATGATTGGTAGTTGATTTTTACATACCGAGTTACCAGCTCTCATGCACAACCTTCAACAAAGGTACGCCCATTCACGCATGTCTCCACGCAGAAGACGCTCTAGCTGAGAATCGAACCGGACAGCTTCTTACTGTGAGGCGACAACGCTACTGCAGCACCACCACCGCAACTATTACTATCTAAAAGGCTAAAATATAATTAAATAGACTATCCCCATAACATAATAAATATATATATTTACTATACAAAAATGCTTTAATATGTTGTTTCAATATTAAAGGATAATCCCTTCTATTTTTGGGACCCCTAAGACCCATAAAGATACGGTAAGCCCACCAATGAGACCCATTGTAGCAGCTGGTGGTTCTAAAACTCAGGCTTTAGCAATTTTTGTTGATCAAAATTAAAAAGGATGAATTTATCCAGTACAGTTTTTTTTTTTTGAAAGTTTCATGGGATTTTCTTAAAGTAGTTAATGGTAATTTATTTAAGAAGGACATGCTGGTTGCCACTATAGACATCATTGACCTGTTTTCATGTATTCCTCACAAGATGGGCCTAGAGTGGTTTGAAGACGCTGTTTCGGAAAAGGGGCTTTTTTCTTTTAATGAATTTATGGTAGCTCTAACTCTAATGGAAATGATCTTAGAGAATAATTTTATTGAATTTGAAGGTGAGTTCTATAGTCAAATTAGTGGCATAGCTATGGGGGCAAGTTGTGCCCCAAGATACCCCAACGTAATTTTATCTTATTGGGAGAAAAAAATATGTAGGGGAGTCTGTTTATGCCCAACATTTTATTCTATATAAACATTTTGTGGATGATGTGATTATTTTCTGGAATAGTAACTAAGAGAATTTTAAAGAACTTATAGAATATATTAGTCAAACTACACAATTTTTAAAATTTGCTTATAGTGTTAAGAATCAAGTGATTAATTATTTGGATATAACTATACTTAAATTAAAAGTTGAGAATAGGTTTAAATCTACTATTTATCGAAAGAGTACTTTCTCTGACTCCTACTTATATTTTAAAAGTGCACACCCCTTACAAACAAAAAAGAAGCATAGTAAAAGAACAGTTCATTAAGGTTTCCAGGATGACATCTGAGGAAAAGGACTTTTTGACAGAATGTAATAAAGTCAAGAACATAATTTTGAAAGAAAATATCCATTAAAATTGAGTGAGGATGTTATTAAGGAAGTAAAAAAGGATAGGTGTCCAAAATATTTCCCATTACTAGGAAGGAATGATGCTACTATTTTTAAAAAGGAAAAAGTGGGTAGTTATAGTGAGACTCCACAGGAATATAATAGTGATTTCATCACTAACTATTCTAGGGATTCGTATATTGCTACTAAAACTGTTAAAAAGTATTGGGACCTATTTAAAAGCTTTTCAGATGTAGAAAACTTATTTGCAGGTTCCATACATTTTGTATTTAAAAATAATAAATGTATTAAGGATGTTGTAGAGAAAAAACATAGAGATCACGAGGTTGGTAATAATAAGAAAGTAGGAACATATAAATGTGGGAAATGTAAGCAGTGTACACATATTCTCAATATAGATTGTATATTATCCCCCTAGTAGGGATAAATTGGTAGTGGCTAATGAATACTGTAATTGTGATACAAAAGGTCTGATTTATTTAGTGGTTTGCAAAACATGCAAATCGTTTTATGTGGGCAAAACTGAAAGGAGTTTAAGGAAGAGAATATGCAAGCATTGTTATAGTATTTTAGTTGCCAATCCTAGTAATGCCCTTTATAAACATACACTTACTTGCTCTTGTTTTAAATTTAAATTTTTTACATAGGAAACAATACCCTTTGATTTTCGGGGTGGCCCATGGGAGGAAAAGATTGAGTCCAGAGAGACTTATTGGCAGGTATTCCTACAAGCCGCTGAGCATCCTGGCTCAAATGACACTATTTCAATAGCTCCCTTATTAAAGTTAAGAGCAGCTAGGTTATGGGAGGCTGTTTCAGCTTTAGTTTATTTTACTTTATTTTATTTGTTGTGTTTACTTTTAGATGGTCATTTTTGTAGGATGTTTTTTATACAGTTTTAATATTGAAAACACATGGAAGCATTTTTGTATATTTATTATGTTATTAGGATAGTCTAATTATATTTTAGCCTTTTAGATATTAATAGTTATGTATTATTTTAGTATATATGATTCGTCGCACACTATTTTTGATTATACTTTCTTGTGGTGTTATTTTTAGATAAGGTCACTAGAGGGAGTATGATATGTAAAACTTAACCCACAGTGGAATTTTTGGAAATTCATTTGGGATTGTTTACTATTTATTTATCATTTATTATTTGTATATATATTTTTTAAAAACATACACGTGGAAAGTATGAGGTAGTTATGTATATTATTTCCATTTGTCACACGTTTTTAGTTGTTTATTTGAATTTTAGTAATGTTAGGGGAAAGTTACTGGTGATTTCATGGTTTGCCTAATTGATTTTAATTATTGGATTAATCAATTAAAATGTATTTCAGGACTAGAAGGTTCTGTTAATTGTTTTTATGCTGATGAAGTCTCAGTTTTCTGGGACGAAAAATGCTATGAACCAGTGAAGTGTTTATGAACCAGTGAAGCGTTTATCCTTGTATGTTCTTTTTTGTCATTAAAGTCATAGAACTGAAGTATTAAGCCAGTTGGTCTCCATGTGCTACATTTTTGGATGGTTTTAGTGTAGGATGGGCCACCAGAGCAATACTGTGTACCGCCAGAAGTGCAACCTTACTTTCCATACAGAGGTGAGATGCTGATTGAAGATGGTATCATTTTCAAAGGTCCCAAAGTTGTTGTTCCTACTTCCTTACAATATAAATACATTCAGATTTTGCATCATGGCCACCCAGGTTCCAATTCTACCAAAAGAAAGGTGAGAGGACTAGTATTTTGACCTTCTCTATTGAAAGACATTGATAAAGTGCTTTCTTCTTGTTCAGTGTGCAACAGTACTAAGCCATATCTGCAAAAAGAGCCACTTCAACTAAGCCAAATTCCTGGACTACCTTGGGCAACAATAGCAACTGACATATTTGAGTGGAACAGTCATCATTACTTAGTGTTGGTAGACTCTTATTCAAACTGGTTTAAGATCGATTTGCTACCTAACCTAACGTCCAGTGCTGCTGTTACTAAGATGAAACGTCATTTCTCAGTCCATGGTAGTCTCTGTACACAAAGTTATTTCTGACAACGGTTCTCAGTTTACCAGTCAATTGTTTCAGAGATTTGCTAAAGAGTGGGGCTACTAGCAGTCCTGAATATCCACAGTCAAACAGCCTTGCTGAAAGTGCAGTACAGAGTGCAAAGCAATCACTAGAGAGGTCAAAGCATGACAGTAGTGATACCTTCTGGAATTTACTTAATCTCAGAAATATACCCCGTGACAACCTACTTGACTCACCTCCTCAGACACTACTATCTAGGCAAACCAGAATGACCTTGTCTATCAGTTCTAGTTTGTTGGTGCCTAATGCTAAGAACAGCAGAGCAGTTAAAGCCCAACGTTTTAATAAAGCGTTCTTCGAAGTCTAGCCGTTACAAAATGAACAGATGTCTTCATCCATTAAAAGAAGAAGCGACAGTGAGGATGCAAACGGTGAAAGGCTTTGATTTACTTGGTCAAGTGAGAGGTATATGTGCCAAGCTGAGATCCTACTTAGTGGAATCTGAGGGTATCGAGTGCAAGAGAGACCACAGACACCATCTTCCTGTATCAGAAACGATATTGCAGTATTGTACCTGTGATACAGACTCTAGATCTCAGAGCAACCCTGACAATGTTCGTACAGAACATGTCTTCATATCCATTCCCGTCCCTGATGATGGCTCAGATGTCCCCAAAGTTGAACATTTCTTATATAATTAAGCACAAAGCCATTAACTCCCAACAACCCTTACTCAGAATGGTAAGAAACAAAAAAACTTTGACCCTGCCAAATTCCAACAAGAACTAAACTCATGTAATTGGTCTATTCTAAAACACCTCCCCTTAGAGGAAGCAGTTGTATACTTTAACAGCAAATTCCTTGAGATCCTTGATTCGCACGCACCTGTTCGCTCAAAAAGAACAAAGGCAAAAACTGCGCAATGGCTTTCTAAAGAGTCCAAACTCAAAATTACCCTTAGAAGCAAAGCATGGGTTTTATGGCATACTACTAAAGACCCCCAAGATCACATTAAATACAGGCAGTCTAGGAATGAAACTAAAAAAATCCATTTTACAAGACAAAAAAACAATACTACTGTAATTTACAGACAATAAATCAAAATAACCCTCTGAAGTTTTGGGCAGGTTTAAATAAACTACTACATCCTGGACAAACTTCAACCCTTATCCCTGCTGCTACCGTTGATAAACCCCCAGAGGATGTCTCAAACAGTTTTAACTGAGTCTTTACTGAGACTATTCAAGCCCTAGGTAGCCACCTACCTCCTAGCTCCCCCAGCCCTGAAGGTACCACCCCTAGGAACCAACTCTTGTTCAGCTTCCAACCAGTCACCACTTCACTTATCCGTACCTTGATCAAAAAATTAAGACCCACAGCACTCTCTGCTGATCAACTCCCTGCCGAGTACCTACAGAAATCATCTGATGCTATTGCTTACCCCTTCTCAATACTAATCAATCGAACCATAGTAGAAGCTAAAATTCCCACCATCTGGAAAATATCCTATTTAATCCCACTTCACAAAGGAGGCAGCTCTACTGAATTATCCAATTATAGGCCAATAGCTATACTATCTCCACTCGCAAAGATTATGGAAAAATATATTCATAGACAACTGATGCACCACCTAATCCAGAATCACCTTATGGCAGACACACAGCATGGCTTCTGACCTCACCACAGCACTACTTCAGCCCTCCTAGCTTTTACCAACACCATAACCCATAATTGCAACAATAATTCTATATCCTCAGCCCTCTTCTTGGATCTTTCCAAGGCATTCAACATGGTTGATCACCAACTTTTAATCCACACCCTGAAAACATTCTGTCTAGATGCTAAAGCCCTTCAGTGGTTTCAATCCTATCTGAATGACAGACAGCAGGCTGTCCTTTGGCAAAACAAACTCTGTAACCTCCTACCTAATACCCTTGGTGTACCACAAGGTTCTATACTAGGGCCCCTGCTGTTCTCCATCTTCATTAATGACCTTTATACTGTCATCCCAAAAGTCAGCTGTATCCAATATGTTGATGACTCCACCCTGATTTGTTTGGCCACATCTCCAACAGAGCTGTGCCAGCTACCCAGACCAGCTTTAATACAATAGAAAACTGGCTTTTTGATTGTCGTCTGATCCTGAATCCCAAAAAACTAAAATGCTGTTTTCCTCACTAACACATAGGTCTACTGCATTCAGCTTTTCCATAAATGCAAATGATGGCACAATAATCTCCCCTGATCCCGCTACAAAACTACTAGGTGTCATCATAGATAATAACTTAAAATTCAACCTACATGTTAACCAATCTATCAAAACCATCAACAAAAAACTAGGCTCACTTTCTAACCCCTCCAGCTAAAATTGCCATAGCTCGCTCTCGCTTCTTTCAACTCTTCTGTATGCATCCCCTCTACTGTCTAATTTAAACAAGTCTGTCCTTAACAAACTCTCAATCTGCTACAACTGCATTGCCAGATTTGCCACTGGGCTGCCTTTTAGGACACATCATTGTATCAATCTAAACCAGCTTGGGTGGCTTGAACTACCCAGCCTAATCCAGTATAACCAACTGATTATGGCCTATAAAATCCTCTATAATCCAGACAACACTCCTGCACTTAAAAATATTATCACCCCTTATAACAATTCTAGACCGCTTCAATCCTCTAAGACTACTAATTCAGACTAGCAAAATTAATAACACAACTGGTGACACTCTCTTTGCCAATGCTGTAGGTAGATCCTGGAACTCTCCCAGCTGATATTACTTTACTTTCCACCCTGTGTCAATTTAAGACAAGACTCAAACAACATTTGACACTCAACTGGCTATGTCAATGTATCAAACCTGGCTAACTCTCCTCTAGACTGAGTAAAAACTGTAAATTCAGCTTACTTGTGTTACTTATTCCTGACTTACACTCGGGATTAACTCTAACCTGTGGAATTTGTATAACTTGCTTACGTATGTAATCACTGTAAATATTCTATTTGCAATATGTAATGTTGTATCTGTATTCTTAACTGGTTACCTTGGAGCTTTTCTCCCCGGGCCTCCGCTGAAAATGGACATGCATCCAGTCATACTATCCCGGTCAACAAATGTAAAATAAATAAATAAAATAAAATAAAGACAGTCCCCATTGCCAGATCCAGTTCTGACTTTTATGTTACACGATTATGTCATACTTCTAGACCTAATGTAAATTGCACAGCAACCTGGACCTGATTTTTTATGTGTGTCTAATTTTGTGCGATTGCATATCAAAGAATTAGTTTTGTGTAATTGCAGTTCAAAAGATTATTTCTGTAAATTGCATGTCATTGAATACTGTCATTTCATATATGAATCATTTCTCAATGAGGGAGGATGTAGATCAGCGCATGTGCATGTACCTTTAAGAAGCATTTCCACATGTAAGCATATGCATATAAATAGTGAGCACATGCAGGCAGCAGTGAGAGAACAGCCAGAGTGTGAACTTGTATGAGTGTGTAGTCAGTCTGTTTATAAGTTTATTTAACTTTAAGTTACAAAGTCTCATTCCTGATGTGTCTTGTGTGTAATAAAGCTGCTTGAACTGAACCCATGAATGTTCGTCTGTTTTATCCTGACCAGATGAGCGACAAAAGTTAAAGTTGCTGTCAATCCATGTACCCAGGTCTTTCACCACTGAGTGTGTACTTAAGGTGTTGCTGTTGATGTGGTAATTAACAGGAACATCGCTTTTACAGAAAGGAATGATAATATATTTTTTTTGCATTGAGTTTAAGGCCATAACTTTGGCTCCAATCATTTGTTTGTGTAAGACCCTCTAGTAGGATGTTGACATCGCTTCAAGATTCCATGACTGCTCCCAATTTGCAGTCATCAGCAAACTTTGTCAGTCACAGACATTTAGTTTTTGCTTGTACTTCGGAGAAATAGATTCCAAGCAGTAGAGGTCCCAGGACTGATCCCTGTGGAACACCAGTGGTTACAGGTCTGCTGTTGGAGGTGAATTCCCCTATTTTGACTATATGACTTCTATCAGTGAGCCAGTTAGCGACCCGTCTAATGATATTATTTTATTTATTTTATTTTATTTTACATTTGTTGACCGGGCTTGTCTAACTGGATACATGTCCATTTTCAGTAGAGGCCCGGGGAGAAAAGCAACAAGCACCAGCAGTGACAAAGAATACAATATATAGTTGTAGTCAAGTGAATTACAGTACCTTGGCTACATAGGTCAGAACAAAATTGTATTGAGTCGTTTAGTAGGTTGAAGTTAATATCAAAATACAGAGAGATAAACAAAAATACATTTTTTTTTGTAGTATGAAGGAGATTATAAATTACAAAGTAGGCATCAAAGAATAGTATGGAAGAGAAGATATAAAGGTTAATGTCTAGTTGGGTGAGTTTGTCAATGATGCCTGAGTGGGAGATAGTGTCAAGTGCCTTGGCTAGGTCCAGATATGCTGTATGCACAGATTTCCTCTTGTCCAGGGCCTTGGTTACTGCCTCAAAGAAGTCCACCAGGTTTAATAGGCATGATCTTCCTTTGACAAAGCCAAACTGAGTAGAGTCAAGTGTTTGGAGATTACCTATATCTTTGTTGATAAGGTCCGTGATAATTCACTCCATGGCCTTGCAGATAAGGCTAGTCAGGCTAATAGGTCTGTAGTTCCCGAGGTCAGTGGAAGCACCACCTTTGTGCAAGGGAATAACTGTGGCTGTTTACCATTCAGCTGGTATGAAGCCAGTGCTTAGACTATGGTTGAAAAGAGTACCCAATGGTGTTGCTGATTCATGTTGGAGCCCATGTAGGATGCAGCTTGAGATGTTATCAGGTCCCATAGGTGCTTTGTTTTTGGCCTTAGAGAGGGCATTTACAACCTACTCTTTAGAGATGCAATGTAGGGAACAGATGGTAGGGATGTCATGAGGTATGTGTGGCGGAGCAGAGGAGTGAAGTTTTCACAGAGCCTGTCAGCCAACAGGTTAGCTATGTCCACAGGCTCAGTATATGTGGTATAATTATGTACCAGTTCTGTCCAAATCTGAGCCTTTCCTTTTAGGTTACGGATGTAACTATACAATGCCTTGTGGTTGTCCTGTGTTGAAGAAGCTAATTTGGACTCTTGGTTTACTTTGGAGGACTTCACAAGAAGTCTTATTTGCTTGTTTAAGCTGAGGAGGGAGTATTTCCAGTTTAGGAGGGCTCGCCACCCTCTTACTCTTAGACAGTAATTTCTTCTTATTATTGTAAAACCTGTTAATGGCAGTTGTCCACCAGGAAGGTTTGCTGTTCCTTGAGGAGCTTGTTTTGGTCCTGTCAAGTACGGCCAAGTCAATGGAGTTATACAGGTGTTTGTATAAAGCTTTGGTGTAGAGCTCTGCATAGTTGCCAGTTCCATCTGAGTGAGGAAGTACCATCCTGTAAGAGGTTATAATCTGCTTTGGAGAAGTTTTTTAGTTTATTTGCTGCTGGGGTGGAGTTAGGTGCTATAGTTACTTTGAATAAGACTGATTTGTGGTCGGATCTCACCAGGGAGGACCTCAAAGTGAGTGTGCTACAGTGGTCCCCCTTATTGTTGAGCACCAGATCTAGGATGTTGGCACCCCTTGTGAGGGTGTCAGCCAGCTGGTCCAGGGCACTGAAGTTAACAGAGTCAGGGAACCTTTGGGCAAATGAGTTTCAGCACGAATAATTTACCCAGTCAACGGATGGGTAGTTAAAGTCCTCCAAAACCATAGTGTCCGGATGTATCTTGATAGAGGCAAGTAGATCCAAACAGACAGAGTGGGTGTCCTGATTCATGGAAGGGGTCCTGTAGCTGACAATGACTTGAATAGGTGTCCTGCCAACAGTTAATTGCACCTGAAGTGTCTCCAGGGAGTCATACTGTTTAACCAATCTGGAAGTGTATTTATTGTTAATGAATATTGATACACCGCCTCCTTTAGTTTTCACACCTTCAGTTTGAGGTCTGAATCTGTGGAAGGAGGTGTAACCCGTTATGGTTGGGGTGCTGTCCACAGCCTTGAACCAGGTCTCTGTGACTGCACAAATGTCTGCATCTTCCTAGGTGAGTACAGCTTCCAGTGAGTGCAATTTCATGTTGAGACTCCTAGCATTTAGCAGCATAACCCTGTTTTTAGATGGAGTTTTTACATTGGAAATTTTGTTCTTGGGACAGTGCCTAAAAAGGCACTATGGGGGTAACAAGAGCCTTAGCCAGTAGTTGAAATCCCTGGGGTGACAGATGATGACCATCTGTGGCAAAGCATCGAGGTCTGTTGATCATGTCGTCCCAGGCTGACAGATAGTGGATCCCATTAGAATGACACCAGAAGCTAAGCCAATTATTGAAGTCAATCTTTTTCTGTTCGTATTGAGGCATCATCCTAGGTGAAGGTAAAATTCTGCTTAAGGCTAGGGACATACCTGCATAAGACGCACAGCCCAAGAGCTCAGTCATGTCTCTCTTCACATAGTCCAGAGAGGTACATCTCAAGTCATTCACACCACCGTGGACTGTGACAGAGACATAACAGTACCTGTTGTTGAGAGACTTGAGTGCATGTGTTATGGTTGGGGTGCATATTCTGGCACCTGACAGACAGCGGACCGTGATCTTTTCCTTATCCAGCCTGGTGAGAGGGACATCAGTGTGCCTCACAATGGAATCAGTTATGACTAACATGTTTAATTTTGTGTCTTGCCTTAAGGGTTTGACCAGTGAGAAACTGGTCCATGAGCTATTATGTGTAGTGTGTTCTGCAGAGGAAGTATTATGTGCAGCTTGCTTGTTTTTGTGTTTGGGAAGTCTCTGGTGTGTAGGTATGTTTCTGGTGAGGAGCTCAGCATATTTAGGTATATGTGATGTCACTCTGAGTGGAGTAGGGGGTGAGGTGTGCATGCTGGCAACCCACTCATTGTCATATGTACTGACTGATGTATGAGAGAGCATGGAGTCAAGGTTCATATTATAGTTGCATACATGAGACAGTTGCTACACTGCCTCAGGGGTGCCCATGTCGACCAAGCTGGCTGGAGAAACTGTGGGAAATTGTCCATCCATTGTGATAGGTAAATTTATATGATCAGAAAAAGAGGTCATACTTAGGAATGGCTAGTGGATGAGAGGTGTATTGGTACCTCTGAGGCTAGGCTTAGTGTTCCACCTGACAGTAGAGCAGGGCACAAGAAACCTCTGGAGGACCACAAGCAAATTGCTAAGGGAAAATTTAACAAACAAAACATTTGAGTCTGTAAACACTGCAAGATGGAGCACTACACACAAACAAGTGCAGATGCAGGGCTTAAATAAAATAAGAAAACACCCTTTTTAACTCAAACTAAGCAGTAAGAACGCCCTGTCTGAGCTCTAGTCCAACCACCCTCGGTTAGATGGGACCCAGACAGCACCCTCCTCACACAAGGGTGCATACTTTCATTCCAAATCTTCGGCAGTGTTACATACGTTTCACCGGTTGGGCCAGAAGCATTTCTGCAGTCCAGATAGACATTTCTGCTTATTGCTTTAGACACACAGTCTAAGAAATTGATTAAGTTTATCTGACTTAAACTTTAGCCTGAGAATGATTGCTGCCTTTTTGCCCCACAGCACCATCTAAGTACCCAACAGTTCTTTATCTTTTGCTATCTAAAATTATTCCATAATTTGCTGATCACAACGTTGCAAACTAACATTACTGTAAATGAGTGAATTAAAAGATAAAAGTAATAGTTTTGGGTTGCAATTCTGTAACATTTTTTTAAACTGTTGCAATTGCTTAAGTAGTTGTAGATGTTCAGTAAAGGTCACTGTAACAATCAGTAATCATATTTGGGTATCCCCCTTTTGCTTCCTGTGTCCTGGTCAGGTTATTTTCTCATCTGTTCATATTTGTGTTTGAGAACCAGTGTTGGTGTAATGCCAGAAAGGTTATTTAAGTAGATGACATGAGATGCCCGTGAATAGCTAACATTGTAATGTGTCCCCTTAGATTTTCACATTGTCTGGGACTGCCAGTCCCTCAGTATCGTACCAAAAACACATTGTTGTGTACTGACACATGCTCATTTGCTTTCTTCATTGAAGGTATACAGAAAGTGAGAAAAATTTTAAAACCAGAAATGAATTATGTTCCCGCCCCTACTATGGGATCGTGTTTGCACCTAATGATTACCACACTCAGTATTTGTTTTGTTAAACCCCAAGCACAAGTTAGTGATTTTATAATGTTTTCTAATTTTACCTTTCCACAATTAAGCTTATTTCCTGCCTTTCTTGTTAAGTGGTACAGACTATTTATTTGTAGCAAGCCCTTCTAGGCCCCCAAGCCCCTTCTATTGTTTTGAGGAAGCTTTTTTGCTTTTTTTTTCTTGTTTCTAGCCAGTTTTTCTAGTTTCAGCCTTCAAATCCTGTTCAGCACTTGTTCAGAAAAAAAAAAAAAAAATTTCATTCTGCTTTTACTGTACTGTGTTTTTACCTACTTCTTTTTACTTTTGCATCATCTTAAAATACTCAATTGTATATATGTACTGCTTAGTGTAACAATTTCTCTAATTTTTTTGGTTTGTACACTATTCCTTGGACCAGTTTTTTGTTTTACTGAGAGGTTTGTGGTCTGCACTGTTGTGAACAGGTAGCTTACATCCTTCTAGGTTGAGGTTGAGAACTGCTGATTGGGGCTCCTGTGTCTGTAAAAAAAAAAGTGTTCTGGTTCTGGCACTTGGGCTTTCAAAGCCAGTTATTTTACATTAGAGGGGTCGTGGTTAGTGGTCTTTTGTGGGAGGAGAGGCTGGACTCAGCCCTTCTGAGCTGAGGAATTCTGGGTTAAGGCTTATAGTGCATGCATATCTGAACTGTTTGCTTACTGAAGTTGGTTGCCTTGTTTGCTGTGGCATAGACTGGATTTTCAGCAAACTTCCCCCTCCCTCAAAGAGAGATATGAGAACTAACTATCCCAGCCGAAAGTGTAGCCTCCCGACAAAAAAATGGTGAAAGCTAAAGGCTCTCTCTAAAGCTAAACACACAATAATCGGGGACCGGTGGTGTCCCCCCGCTGTGTGCTACAGCGAGCCAAATGAGGAATTAAACCCGCACATTAAGGCAGCTGTTTAATCTCAGCCTTACAGGATACGCCCAAGGAGTGTGTGTGGGTGACGCAACTGTGGTCCCATCCCACTCCACAAAGCTTCACGGATCCTGTGTAATGTACCAATTTCATAAGCTTAGTCTAGTCTGCAAAAAAGAATGGAGGACTGGCAACTGGATATCATAAGATAAGAGATATAGGACCAGACATTGGATGATCCCGACCCCTTTTACATTCAAGGAAGATCTTTTTGAACTTGGTCTGGGTCGTCTTCTTCTCGGGGCCAAGGCCAAGGCCATTGATGAGGGAAAGGCACCTTTTACAGCCTACCTTGACCAAAGGGCCACGGCCAACAACCCTGCCTCGGTATTGTAGAAAATCCTAAGCTTAAATGTGTAAAACCCAAGTGCAAACTGGTGGCTGTAAACTGGCTTAAGGAGAACCCCAGGGGTTAGAGTTGCTGGCTCCAGTCAGACTCCAAGCCGTCACAAGTGGTGTCCCATGGGCTCGTCCTTGGTCCTCATCTACTTCTCACTACTGGCATCTAACAGTAGTTACAGGCTAACATGGAGATTTTTATTGAAGTGCAACTGAGATCGCAATGGGCCATAGTGGAAAGTGCATCACATCGACACTGGATAAGAAGGGAGGGACCCACGGAAACAGATAGTGCCAGAGCCTGAGCCATGGCCTCAAAGCAAAAAAAAAAGTAGCTATACCCTTCAGAAAAAAAGCAAAGGTAACCCCAAGCTACCATATAGGTGGTGGCAACACACTACACAGAAGAGGTTATCAGGGGACCCAGGGACCCAGGCTGACAGTGGCCTTCTTTACTTCACACATTGCTAAAGTGACCTTCTGCTACTTCTACACATTGCCCACCCACCCAGAAGGATTCACATCCAGGAGGCTGTTCCCCTGTACCTTCTACTCTATTTCTTATCATATCAGTACAAATGTACGAGTACCCGCCCCATCTGGACGTATTTCACCCGACATCTGCAGCAAATTGAAAAGTTCCTCACCAAAAGGATAAAGGATAAAGGATCCAAAATCTGTCATATGCCGCCAGATTGAAGAGATTGAAGAAGTATTCCTGTGCATACCGTCTGCTCAGCATACAAGGCCAACCGAACCGAAATGGATGCTCCATCTCAAAAAAAAAATCCAAAACCACCAAAACCACTAGAAGCGACTTAAACTTCCTTAGGATATAAATAAATAGGGACGGAAGGATAATTTATCCTCCCATCAATTAGATGCTGTGGTGTAAAATAAAATCCATGTGAGTGTGTGAGGTAACGCTGGCTCACTTTGTTCAAAGAGAGACCTGTGGATGGGATGGATGGGAGATCGAGGGTTTACCCCTGAATCATCTCTGGGTCACTGCTGACAGAGGCACAACAAAACTAATGGCAGTATTTTTTTTTCATATATAAGGTAAGCCACAATAATTTGGGCTAGGCTAGGCTTATAAATGCCTTAGGGCAGATAGCCTAGTATAAACCTATGAACCTATGAACCTATGGAATGTGGTACAAAAATTGTTGAACAGCACCTTTACTGATTAGGGATCATTTTCTTGTTGTAGTTTAAAAAATACACTATTAAAAATACCGTCTCCCTACACTGATGTAATTGAGGGAGAACTGGCATCAGTGCAGGAAAAATGTGTGTTGTGTCCATAGACTTTAATGGGTGCAACAATTGCCAGGAAATGGGGTTGAATGGGAAACAAAACCACTCAGACACACACAAGCATTAGCCATAGCGGTTCTAGTTTTACACTAATTTCAGCAGATTTAATACATTGTGTGGTGCTAGTCCTGCCACTTCAGATCAGTGATTTCTGTTTACCAGTGATCAAACAAGAAGGAGCAAGACACTTGTATCCTCAGATGGCCTTCATACACATTGGTTACACCCACTTTACTGTTTGTGGACACATCAGAGGTCTGATTGTGATAAAAACAGAGTAATAATGATCACAGTAATAAAATATTCCATATTACTTCACACATATGCACTCTAGTAGTGCAAAGAATGATTACTTGCTGTTTAACCCAAGCAAATGAGAAAAGAATCAGTTAATTTTATCCATAGACAACTTCCAGCATCACTCAGCTGTTATAGTCATATTGGTGTACATTCCAGACTCTTAACTGTGAGAAAAAATGATGACCATGCATTGTATTCCAGCTTTGTTCCACACAGACAGTAGTCACATGTTAAAGTTTTTTTAAGTTGCTTCACACAAATCATATTCATCCTTCAAAGTCAGAATAATGAGCATACAGCAGCAGTTTTACTCCACATACAGCCATATTAATTTGTTTGTATACACAGAATCAGTGACAAAGACAACATTCTGGGGGCATGCCTAAAATCAGGGACACACTTTAAGTATTGCTTGTCTGATACACTTAGAGTTGATATAATAAAATTTTTTGAATGACATACATTTTCTGTGGGATGTAAAATCTGAATTTCAGATGTCTGTTATTACTTAGTGACTGCAACCCTCAATGATTTACTAGAAAAACACTGATTTTATGAGGAGGAAACACAAAAGTATCATACAAGCTCAGGGACATTCTGTGAAATTCAGTGTAGTTGACAGGTGCTTCATTTGCTGTATCTGTGCAGTGCCTATATCTGGTTTCCTGCCATGGTTTAGAAAACGTACTTCATGATCTCACCAGCTACCACTGCTATTGTTACTCTCATCCATTCACAGCAACTATGCGCTTCTCATTACCTTTGAATATTTGAAGACTTTCTACTCCTTGACATTCTACGAATCAGGTAGTTTATGTGACAACAAGGACCATAACGTTGTGCAAATTGAGTGCACATGTGTGCAACACCTACGACACCTTTCCCCATTGGTGCTGTAGCTTTGAATAGGGACACATTTCTGCCCTTTATTTGTATGCATTTTTAACTAAAGAAATGCAAAAACACTGAAGACACATTTCTTTAGTTAAAAATGCAAATAAATAATGGTCAGAAAGATGCCCCTGTCTTAGTGGAACCATAGGAGGCTGATTGATTTTGCCTATTCATAAAAACAGTTATGCTTAAATATCTAAACCAGCTCAAGAGACTGCAATGTTTCATCAACAAAAAGATCAAAGGTCTCTCTAATCCTAGCTACTGTGACCGACTGAATGCATTATCACTGTATTCAACAAACTATGAACCCAAACAGATATGGTACAAACAGATGAGATGAAAAACTGCAGAGGTGCACAAAAGATAGCAGCTAAATCCAAGAAGTATTTATTCAAACTTGGGTGCTTTCGTTCCTGTTAACTTTTGGAACTTCTTCAGAACTACACAACACATTTAAAAAACATTTACATACATTTGAATTAAAAGTCATGTGATAAAGCCAGCCACTGAGTATCAAAATACAGGAACTTCTTCAGAACTACACAACACATTTAAAAAACATTTACATACATTTGAATTAAAAGTCATGTGATAAAGCCAGCCACTGAGTATCAAAACACAGGAACTTCTTCAGAACTACACAACACATTTAAAAAACATTTACATACATTTGAATTAAAAGTCATGTGATAAAGCCAGCCACTGAGTATCAAAATACAGGAACTTCTTCAGAACTACACAACACATTTAAAAACATTTAAATACATTTGAATTAAAAGTCATGTGATAAAGCCAGCCACTGAGATCAAAATACAGGAACTTCTTCAGAACTACACAACACATTTAAAAAACATTTAAATGCATTTGAATTAAAAATCATGTGATAAAGCCAGCCACTGAGTATCAAAATACAGTCAATCACTTAAAATCCATTATACTGCAGTTTCAGAACTGAATTAATTGAGCAGGTCTCATTTAACCTGGGTAATTCATGACATCCAACCTAAGTTGCCATTTTAATTCACGTTTTTGTAAATGTTCCTGTATTATGCGTTCAACATAAAAGCAAGGGTCCAGATAAAGCAGTTATTCATGAAAAATAGTAAAAAAATTAAAATAAAATAATACAGAATGAACTCTGCAGCGTACTGATAAAATTTATTAATAAACACAAAGCTTAAAATCCTTCTTCAGTGCTAAAATTACTAAGAATACCAGCATATTTAAATATCACAACCTAATCACATAGCCAGGAGAAAACTTCACAGTCACTTGATTAGAATGGTGTTCCATTTAAGGACAGTACATATCTCAGTTAAAAACGATAAAATAATATTACTTTAAACACAATCACATGTTCTGGATGATGTGGATGAGTTCCTTGATGGTCTCCTTGGCTGGAAACTTATTAATAACCTTTGAATCTGTGACCTATGAAGACTAGAGCCTTTGGGCTATTAGTACATAACACTTGAGATACAGATGGACATAATATTTAGGAGATATGGGTCCCCTACACAATTTCGAAGCTTAAAACTTAGAAATTCATATGATCGAAGTTTTAAAACTTTGAAATCCTGAACGGAGATCGGCATACAGAGCGGAACGGGAGATTTCCCTTTTCCTTGCTGTAGTGCGATCTCGGAGTTGGTATATTTAAGTAGTGGGGTGTGTGGGGGGTGCAGTGGGGCTTGCCCCCCTGCAAAAACATATTTTGTGATATGTTGACTACTTTTTTGGGGGGGGGGTTCTTAATTTCGAGATTCCAAGATCTCAAGGTTCTGAATTTGATATTCTGATATATATATATATCTAGATAGATAGATATGGGTTACTTTCATTTCATTTAGAAAGCATTTGGTGGAATGCTGGTATATCTAATCAAAACTCAGCTATCAAACTTTACTAACTTTTTGATGAAATGTCATAAACCCGTACACACATACGTATGTGTAAGCCACTGCAAGTGAAAAGGGCATACGACTGTGAGCAGTGTAGTGGTATGAAGTCCTGTCACACTGTATGAAAGTGCTGGGGGGGTGATTGTTAAATTAATTTGCAG